>NC_034590.1:66309995-66316804 GCF_900095145.1 Mus pahari
TTAACATCTCTTAACATCAATGGACTCAATTCTCCAGAAAAAAAAAAATAAAATCAGAACAGACTAGACAAAAAAAAGAAATAATGACATACAAAAAAAAAAAAAAAAAAAAAAAAAAAAAAAACACTTTGTAGTGCTTACAGAAAACATGACATTTTGCAAAGAAGACAAGTAAAGAAGACAAAGCAAACAGGACTGAGAGAGGCTGTAGCTCACTCAAATTTGTCTTATCAGGGAAGTTTCATTCTGTTCCTAAAGGTCAGAAGTTTCCGGTTACATGTGGATGGTCAGATAGCTGCCAGAACAAGTCTGAAGGTGGTTTTCAAGGAAGAAAGTAAAATGGCCATTGGAGGTTGGCTTGGAACTGGGTGGTACTGGGCAGTAAACACAGTGTACAGTTTAGTGAATTGCAGGCAAAGGAACATCCATGAGACACGAAATAAGGATTTCAAACTCAAGTTTCTTCACGGAGTTTTAATTCTGAGGCAGGTTTGTGAAAATTAATATTCCTGAGCCTCAGTTTCTTATTCTGAATGTTGAAAATTATAAACAAAACTAAGGCAGTCAAAGGATTATGGGATAGTAGAATTGAATGCATTCTTTAAATTTGAGAATTTTAGAAGATTAGTGGGTGTTAATAGTAAGTAGTGTTGAGAATATCTACTGAATACATAGCATATAAAACTACAAAGAGAACATAATACAGTTTTATAGACCACCAATGCAATACCAATTAAAAAGGCATGATTTATTTAAAAACTCTTTTCCTGGTAATTCTTAAGCAATGAACTTTGCCAAGCAAATTTACTCTGTCTTGTTCCTTGTTAACTGTTTTCATAAAATTCTCAAGCCTTCATGATAAATGTACTCTTTATATGAGCAAGAGTACATGGTCACATTCCTATCTAGTATGTCTCCTTTATACTCATGTACTATGTAAGTCACAAAGCCCATTCTCTCCTAATGCATCCTTTCCTTTCCTACTTTCTTTTCTGTCTCAAATGTCTGATCACACCCACTAATCCTTACCTCTGTGCTTTCTTCCTCTGACCCTAACTCAGTCCTCCAGGCTGGCTGGAAATGTGACTCTCATAACACATGCCACACTATATTGCTTTTGTATTTTCATCTTTACCATGAAATGTGTATTTCTTTAATGGCAGGTTCTATGTCTAACTCATTTGAGCAAGAACAACACCCTCCATAAACTTGCATATGAGTTGAATAAAGTCATCCTGAGCCACATCTCAATGTATTCTATAGAAGATCCAATGTTTTCAAAATAAAAAGCTTCTAATTAAAATTTCTGAGTTTGGTCATAGCCTTACCATTTTTAAGTAACATTTTCCTTTGGTAAACAGTTAACTTTTCTGTATAATGGACATTAACTAAAAACTATAAAAATTAAAATAATAAAAGCTAGTCCAAAGAGTATCAGGAACAGAGAAAAATCTCCAAAACCAATAATATTAGATGATATGATTGCCATATGTTATTGTCATTGTCATTTGAGAAAGAAATCCTACTCTATGAATATTCTCTCTTAACACTGAATGCCAAATGTTACTTTAAATATTTTTTGAATATGAGAATGTCCTCAGTATTCAATATGACAAATATGTGGGGGAAAATACCAATTACAATTAATAGATAGCATGCACACAGTACTTATTATGTGGTAAGAAATCCTCTAAGAACCTTAGGTAAGTTTATTAATTCTCATTTACCCATTCAGGTAGTTACCATTATAGTTTCCTGTTGTATGGAATAGACCAAGGCTCATAGAGTTTGCCTCATGATTTATATTCTGCTACTTAAGTGGTAGATCTGGGATTCAAATACAAGTAGTCTAGGTTCAGTACATTTTCCCTTTCTCCTTTCTGTTGTAGTGTAATGTTATAATATCATGAACGTTTCTCACATAAACATATATTAGAATGATATATATATATATATATATATATATATATATAGAGAGAGAGAGAGAGAGAGAGAGATGTTAATATATTATCATATATAATTAATGTACATATAATATAATAATGTATTAAGATACATATTTCTTAAGCCAGCATTATTTAAACATATCAATTTCAGTACTTCATTCTTTCCAGATACCCCTCCATACTCTACTAACATACTGAGTTGCTTCTGCTTTCAATTTCCCCACAGATAGACCATGAAGTGCAACTTATTCAAACATAAATGATACTAGAACTTCACACTTCTGTGGTATTTTCCTGTTTGTTTTATAATTGGTGTTTATTTTATTGTTTGGTTTTCTTTTTGGTGCAGGGTATCAGCATACAGTCCAGGTTATTCTGGGATCTTGAACTTGGAATCCTCTGGCCTCAGCCTCCTGAGTGCTCAAATTACAGGCTTATAATTTTCACATGCTGGGCATATATAGATAGACATGACAGATCGGAGTGCTCTCATGGTTTAGGGTCCACTTCACTAGCAAGCAAAACTCTTAAAGAATCTCAAGTCTGAAGTTCTGGAAAACTCTGAGCAGGGGTAACCTGGTACAATGGTTACTTCTGCTAAGAACAGCAAAGGAGGTTATTGTGGTAGAAATAAAAACATGCAGAATAAACTGGTAAGTAATAGAAGGCAAATTGGACAAATTGGAACCAGGAGCCACCATGAATCCCCTTTGATTATGAGGTGAACAGAGGCAGGTAGGGTGCATGGTACCACTGAGCCTGCTTTGCTGAGTTATATATCATGTCTATTTAGAGGTAAGGAATGATTCCAAACATCCAACTTTCCCTTAATAACCGATTATAGATTTGTGTTCAATGAACTCATATAGATTGTCACTTTAAATTTTAATAAATATAGTAAGAAACTAGATGCCAGAGGAAAGAATAACTTAGAAATGATTAGTCTATCCCTTTCATTTGAATATAAGTCAATTCTGACCAGAAAAGTCAGGTTATTTAGCCCATAATTTTCAAATTAAAGTAATATACTTTACAGATAATATTTGTTGAAAAAAAACTGAGATTTCTTTTTCTTCATCCTACAGTTAAGATACTTAGTTTTCAAAGATGATCTCCACCTACCCTACTTTAGGAACAGTATAATTGAATAATATGTCAAAACTCCATGTAGAAATAATTTCCAGTCTTGCATGTAAAAAAATTCTTAATTTATAGAAAATAATTTTTCACCACCATGAACAGAAACTATTTCATAAAGGACCCAGTCATTCATGAATGAATGATTGAATGAACATAATTTCAGCTGCACAAACTCAGAGTGACATTATATGAGCTACCTTTTATTTCCATCACAGGCTGCAGAACACAAGCTTTAACCAGCAGCATAGCAAAGTGAGTCTGGACTTGTCCTTGAAGATCTGCAAGCTCTCTCCGTAGCCAAGAATGGAAAATACTCCTGTAATCCCAGCATTTGGAAAATGGCAGCTGAAGGATGGACTGTCTAGTAAAATTAAGGCTAGCAGGAGCTACATGACGGGCCATGAACTTTCCCATCCAATCTATGAAGAATATAGCATAGCTTACATAAATGTAAAACAAGTAAAAGAAAAAAATCTATAACTATCCATAAGAAAAGATTCAGGGGCTGAGATTATAGGGTCAGATGCTAAAGTACTTGAGTCTCAAGTATAAGAATGAGTTCAAGCTCTGAGAACTTGCATTTTAAAAGCCAAGTGTGGTGACATGTAAATGCAATTCCAGTACTGTAGAAATGGAGACAAGTAGATCCCTAGGAGAAGCCAACCTATCCCAACTGGGCCTCTCCATGCCTATGAGAGACTGACACAAAAATCAAGGTGAATAATACAGGATGAAGTCAAGGTTGTCTTCTGGCCTCTACAAACACAAGCATGCATGAGTACATGATGTCTGCATAAGTACATGCATTTGTACATGTAAGCATACACACACACACACATATGCACGCACACATATGCAGAGAGAGAGAACATTCTAATAAAATACTTAAACTCTGTAAATAGCAAATGTCTTAAAAGTTTTGTTCTTAAAAACAATACCTAGATGGCTTTTCTAAACTAAAAGTAATTACAGGGCCATGACAAACATAATGCCATTGGTGCTTCTTCTTTGAGTCCAGGATTAGAGAAAAGGTTATCAGTGTGTGGAGATAACTAGAGAAACCTGTGTACTGAGGAGTGAGAGTGGAATTTCACTGCTATCTAATCCTTTAAAAGCAATCATGGTATTGTGATTTTACTACCTTTCTTTTTTATTAGTCCTTTAAGAGTTCTTTTTTATTTTATTTATTTACATTCTAGTCATGGACCCTGCTCAGTCCCCCCTCCCACAGTTCCTCATCCCATTCCTTCTCCCCCTTGTCTCCTAGCGGGTGCTCAAAAATATGGACCTCATCATGAATTTGTATGTCATCATTGCCCAGGTGCCAATTTTGGTATATGGGCTACTGAAACAAGCACGTTCTTTGAGAATTTTACGCAGTGTATTAAGATCATGTTAACTTCCCTCCCCCAACTCCTCCCAGATGCAACCTTACCTACCCAACTTCGACGACTCTTCTTTTATATCTGTTTTAAATCCAGAGTCCAATTTGTATAGCCCAACTACTCGTGCCAAGAGAAACTGCTACAGTCTGGCTACCTAACAAAGGTCATACCATTAAAAGAAAACCAACCCCCTTTTCCCACAGGTATCAAATGCCAGCTCCTCACCTAGTGGTGAGAGGGGCATCTCAGCTTGGTGCCCACCCCATCACACTCCATCTATGCACCTATTTTGTCTGGCTTGAGCTTGCATGCGTGTTGTGCTTATTATAAAGAAATAAGGACTGAAGTATTTAGTGGTAAAATTAGCCCGCAGGTTAAAATATGTGATTGCACAAGAATACTCCCCTTCACAGCAGGCACAAAACTGGGACTCCTCAGGCTCTGACCAAACATCTGGGACTCTCCTTTGCCAGTTTACTAAAAGGGCTTGTACAACAGGGGTAAATTGCTTGCCAAATGTCTTTTTTTATTATGACAATTTTGAGCAAGATGTAGCTATGTGAAAATAGTGACTAGGAACAGATCTACAGGGCAAGTTGCAACATTCCTCACCATTTCTGGTGATGAGATTACCTCAGAGGCTTTTAGAGCCCCTTCTACATCTCTTCTCCACTCTCCAGAAAACACAGAATAGCTAGAGAGCTCAGCTCCTACATCCTGTCTGGTCTTCCTAGAAACTAGCCCCAATTATTAGATAGTCTAGCGATGATCACTTCCTAAGGGTCATTAGTCCAAACTCACCTTTAAGAACTTAAAAAGAGAAGGCAGTCCTGTCCCTCGGGGCATTTCATAAGTTTTAAGAGTCTTTGTCAGTGGCAAGAACAAAATGCAATTCTTAGGACAAAACAGAGTGCATCATAGTCCACCATTATCATTTGGTGAATTAATCTCACCAGAGCTGCAGGATTTCCTGCTCAGGAATGTGTCCTCCAACAGATAAATTCAGAAGGTGGTTAATATGTAAAAAAGACAGTTGTGGACAAAGAAATTAGCTTTTTGAGCATGAGTTAGGTGTTTTGTTTTTCTTAATGCTATCTTTATGGAGAAGTCTGTGAGCCTGCATGTTCAGGTGCACAGTATGTACTTGTCACAGTCAATGTAACAGTAAAGGCAACCACATCCTTCAGCTTTAAGGGAAAAGGGCTAATTTTCTGGTACCTCTTCAGAGTGACAGAAGGAATATTTTTATAAACCCCTATCAGTAAGTGCAGCAGATTCAAAGGAAGGCACTGAACCATTTGTATGCTTTGAATGCAAGCACTCCCAAGTTTCTTCATGGTTTCCCAATTCCCACTAGAGACCTTTTTCACCAGTGCAGCCAGGGTGAACATCTACCCTCAAATCAATTGTCTATATCTAGAAATGCAGAGGTAAATTCTTAGTAATTTGTCATTGCTATATACTAAGGTCCAGTCATGCTCAAGAAGTAATGAAGCCAAGAAAACGCTACATATATTCATTGGCACAACTTTATTGATACTACACAAAAATGGGTGAAGCAAATGTTATAAGAACATATGTATATGGCTTATAACAACAATTACAGCAACAAATTAAAATCATATATGCTCTACAAATACCATGTATGAGAGAAGAGGAAAAGGTGAATTTTTACATGGGATTTAGTATCAATTAATATAAAGTGATAACTATAGAAAAATTACTGATTATTCAGAAACCCAGACTATGATTGATTCAATCCATGTTGGTATTATTTCATACTCACAGGTGGCTTCCATTTGTCAGAAATTAATGGTGACAGAAAGTACTTTTACAGACCATGAGCTTCCAAAGATAGCTTTTATGTTACTTGCACAATTGGACACCCCACCTTGGCCCCGTTGAGCTTATTATAGCTCATTCAGACATCTGAAAATCTCTTGACAATTTTGCTTCATACCAAATGGAGCCAGTGCTTTCAAATGGATCTCATTAGAGTTCTTATAAAGCCACCACATGTTAGAAAGAGTTTCCATCCCAGATGGGTTCCCGCATTCGAACTTATCAAGCTTCGATATAGTACTATTCTTGATTAGCAATTTGTTCTCCTAAGAGCTCTAAAGACACACCTTCTATCTCTGCAATTTCGTCCCTTTCCCATTTTTCCTTTATCGGCACATTCACATGTATTTTACTCTTATCTTGGATCTGTCACTCAGGATATGTCAACTTCAAGAGTGCTGGACTGTAGCTGTGACTGTCAGTAATGTTTCAGGAGGAAGAGAGAGAGAGAGAGAGAGAGAGAGAGAGAGAGAGAGAGAGAGAGAGAGAGAGAGAG
>NC_034590.1:66317709-66322660 GCF_900095145.1 Mus pahari
AAAAAAAGAAAGAAAGAAAGAAAGAAAGAAAGAAAGAAAGAAAGAAAGAAAGAAAGAAAGAAAGAAAGAAGACAAAAAGGGTTCCTGTGTAGGGGAATTCTCTCTGTTGGAGCTCATAGGGCTGGAGGCCACTCTGAGTAAGATTAAGATGGCCAGTGGTTATGGCATGTGAAAGCCAAAGATGCAACTCTTCTCCACTCCTGGGCATGGATAGATGCTAAGCACTGAGGAGAAATTAAAATTGAAATAATAATAATAATAATAATAATAATAATAATAATAATAATAATAAATAAATAATTCTAAATTAGCATTGGCTTAGTGAAAACTTCTACTTTTTAAAAATTTTTATTTTTAAAAGTTTCTGACATTTTTATACTAACAGGAGACATGTAAGCTAAAGGTGACCAGAGCAACATAGAAACAAATCAGGAAATTTGCAATACTGTTTATATTTCTTCAGTAGGAAAGGAATTTAATGTTTTCTCACATACAATAATATCAGCTCTTCTAAAACTTCAAACAAGGTGACAGAAAATAGCATTTTTCTCAGACACCAATTGTAAACGACTATTTGAGCCATGTTGAATCGCATCATACTTGACCCATTCATTGAGAGTTTTGCCACCATTTACACATTTGCACATTTGAAGTCAGAACAATCTCTGTAGAAGTTCTGACTCTCCTACGAACCACCTGTGTGACTAAGCCTGAGTTTCGTTGGAGGATTAAATGATTAAATGATCAAATGATTATTGTAGGCCCGGTATATTGCCTAGGATATATTAACTCACTGGCCTTCCTAGACACATGATGAGACATTTTTCTGTATTACAGATAATAAAATTAAAGCAGTGTGGTAGAAGATTTGCATACATCCACAAAGCTACTAAGCTAGTTTTCTATGGAACTAATGAAAAGCACCTGGAAGTGGTGGCTTATAGGAACAGAATATATTATCTCACAATCAAAGACCAAAAAAAAAAAATCTTAAGTTTCAGTACACCTAAGTTCAGATACTGGCAAGGAATATGTATTTTCTTACCTGTTGAAGCTTCTAGAAGCTGTATACATGCCTTAGCTAAAGGCCCCTCCCTTATATTACTCCAATCTCTACCACATCTCTTAATTCCTCTTTCCTGTCAAATCCTTACTGCCTTTCTATCTTGTCATACTGGAAATTCAGAATAACCTCCCATCTTAACATCCTTAATTACAATCTTAGTCTGTTTTCAGTTGCTATTGCAATTTACCTGAGGTTAGGCACATTATAAAGAAAACAACGTGATTAAGATCATAGCTGTGAATATCCAAGAGCACAGAATCATGATCTATTCACTTGTCTGGGAGCTTTGGCCTTAATCACAGTAGGGCATATTATGTCATCATAGGGACATGCCCTAGAGAGACTTGAGGTCAGGTTTGCCCTTTCCACAAGTGATTTCTGTCTTGGAAATAAGCAGTCCTTTGAAGACCATGTTAATCTCTTACAAAGATGAACCCTCAGGACCTAGCAACTTCCTGTAAGCCCTACCAACTTACCAGTTTACCACCTCAATACTACCATGCTGGTGGCCGTGCTTGAAGTATGTGAAACTTTATGTAATACACTTAAGCCATATAAAGCATGCATTACCTATAAAGTACCCTTTGCATGCAATAGGACCATGTACAGGTTCTGGATATATTGAAAGCCACAACCAACTACAATAGCTACTATGTACTTGATTTAAGATTTCATTCTAGGCATCCTGAGGCTGGGATTAACAGCTTGCCTTGTTCCTTCTTAAACAAGGACAAGGACATGTGACAAGAATTTTAATAATTCAATCATGAGCCAATAGAATGACCTATACCTAGTCACTCCCAAAGACCCCACTTCTAAGTTTTGAAATAAGTTTTTGCCTTATTGTGATTTTCAAATGTGTAGTAAATCTCAATAGATGAACCCTAAGAAATATACTTTAACAACAGTAAATAAACCATAGGCACCAACCACAAGACATTCAGTCTTTCTTCCTGCTGTACCTTAGTTACTTTTATTGCACCCTCCCATCATCAAACCATAATCACACTAGCTGGCTACAAATAGTCTTCCTGCTTGAGTTGATCCAAAGACACTTTCAGATATTACTCAAAAAGGTAACTGAGCCAACATTCCCAAGGCAGAGACAGTAAAATTACAACAAGAAGAGAGTCTAGAATATAGACCCTTACTCAAGAAAGTTGAACAAAACAGTCAAATGCTTAATGAAAACCTCTGTGTTGTCCATATGTCTTAAAAGGGATTGATTCAAGTCTTCAAACCCTGAATAGGAAGTGAGGTTGTTGGGCAAATCTTGACTTTAGACAGACGTTATGCATACCAGAAAACCTACCACCCAAGAGGGTTAGTCATAATAGAGAATAACACAAGGACCTGTCCTTGAGGAATCTATGGATGCAGTCCTTCCAGATTAAGTCCATAATCAGAGACAGAAAGATGATCCAAGGAAATCAGCAATAAGTAGGAGATTGCTTAGGACCTGGAAATTAAAGGAGACTCTGGTGACAACAGAGACAGCTGTGAGGAGTGGCAATGCATGAATGATGAAACAGCTATGTAATACACAGAAACTGCCCTTGTGTAATTTCAGATATGCTGTCATAAAGTAAATTGTGACTGTATAATAAAAATATGGAGTATCTTCCATCATTAATGAAAATTTTAATAAAGATTTAATAAAATTGCTAGCATATCTGAAACCAATATATAAAAAATTATGTTTGAATAAATAAAGAAAATGACAATATATGACATTTACTTAGTATATTTTCTTGGTGTTTGGAAATATATAAAAATAAATTCAAATATAATAGAAAATATAGAGTAAAAAACAGATGGGCAGAAAGATTATATATTAGAATATAGTAAAAAAAAGTTGAAAAAGTAAAACTGAGTGCTTTATGTAAAAAGCAAAAACATCCATAAACATCCTCTGCTTCCTATCCTAGCCAGTTATTGCCTATTTGCCAATTCATCACTAATTGGTGCTTGAACATTTCCCCAGATGAGTTGACTCACAGTTTTAAGGGGCAGTCTTTTCAATAACTTAGGAAATACTCCAGGGGTAAGGTTGGAAACACACACAGGGCACTCCCCAAGTGCTAGACTCGCAACAACAGGTCAAGTGCAGCAATCTTTAGACAGTATGCCTAGTGTGAATTAATATAGAAGAAAAGACAGAAGCGGAACAGATGCAAAGGTAACTATGTGGATGTACAAAGCTAGATGAAAGCTAGAGTAGTTCTTAGAAACTCAATTCTATAGATAATATTGAAAGGCTGACTGAGAAACAATGAGCTCTACCCCCAGGTTATTCAGGTGGAAAGATAGCAAATTCAACAAACATAGTGAGGGGAAAAGAAAAACAAAACCAAGAAAAGTATATACTGTGTGTGTTACAATACAAAGGAACAAATTCTGAAGTCTATTGGAATTTAGTTAGTTACTACTTATACTGATTAGTTGCCCATACATATAAACATACAGACTATAGACATAAATAAAGCCCCCCTTTGCTTTCCTTTCCATCAACATGTACTCCATGACTTAGACACACACACACACACACACACACACAGAAAAGAGGGCAGCAGAAGATGAACTAAATGAACAATAATTAAAAAAGGGGTAGAAAATGTAGGTAGAAATGGAAGCATATCAGGAAGGAGAAAGGAAGAAAGGAAAGTAGACAAAGGAAAGGAAAACACACATGTGTGCACACACATACACACTCGTGCACACATATTCATACTTTCTTTTTCTCTTTCCTCGTTAAACAAAAACAGCAGCAACAAGACGTAAATAACCCTGTACGATGAGCAGAGTCAGCTTTGAGCTCATGGACAGCAACATCTCTTTTTCCATTCAAATAGGTCTACTCGCCTCAAACTGGCTAGAGCAGTAGGCATCTTCTTAAGCTGAATAAGAGATGCATAGACTCATACTAAATATTGTTTCAACCTGAAAGTGGATTAAATTATTAAGGACTGAGAAATGGTGACAGTAAGGATGGAAGTGGGATACTTGGATATACATGCATGCAAATACCATAACAGGTGCTATCAATATGTAAAACCAATATGGAATGGGAAAAATGGATACTGAATATCTCCATATAGATATGAGTTTAGCTGGTATATGCAAAGGACTAAATTTCGTCCCCATAACTACAAACAGACAACAAAACAAAACCCCAAAAGCTCTGACCAAGCCCAATTTTCACCAAAGAAGGCTCAGACAACTGAAGGTTAGAAGTTGGACCTCCCGCCCCTTTGATTGGCATAGATTAGCCCAGTCATGGCCAAGTCCATCAAAGCTATCAGTGTTGCACATGCTCAGCTGACCACCACCTAGGACACACTGACTTATTTATAAACTCAGGGAACCATAATCCTGAAGGAGACTGGATAAGGAACAGGGCAACACTTTTGAAAATGACTTCATGCCTTTGAGTTGGAAAACCCTATTCTAGAACCTAAGAGCCAAACTCAGTCTGTCCTCCATCGAGATTCACACTGAAGGAGGAAGGCAGAAAGATCAGAGAGAGCATCCTATGGCTTTTCAAAAACATTTTTTATTGCAATACCCAAGAAATATTAGCTGTTTTACATGTATCATACTAGGAACACCTGAAGGAAAAAAGTAGCAGCGACCATAGTTAATAGTGTCACTTGGGAGCAGGGGCCTTAGTGATGGCAACAGGTCAAACCACAGTGACAATTCTCAGAAGCAATTATTTCATACCTGCTCTGACTAATAGTCTGAGGCACAGTGTTGAGAAAGGTACCATGTGTGTATGGCAAAAAAAGACAGACAGACAGACAGACAGACAGACAGACAGACAGACAGAGAAAGAAAGAAAGAAAGAAAGAAAGAAAGAAAGAAAGAAAGAAAGAAAGAAAGAAA
>NC_034590.1:66322734-66350130 GCF_900095145.1 Mus pahari
GAAAGAAAGAAAGAAAGAAAGAAAGGAAGGAAGGAAGGAAGGAAGGAAGGAAGGAAGGAAGGAAGGAAGGAAGGAAGGAAGGAAGGAAGAAGAGCTTCCTGGGAAGATTGTAAAATGTATCAAAAGCTTCTAAGAGGAAAGAACTCTAGGAGAGATGGGGAAGAAAATAGAAAGCGGCAGGGAAGACAGACACGTAGCCCTACCGGTTGTGAATACTCAGCCCTGTTGCTCTCTGTGGTCTGAACTGTGCTCTCCCAAGATTTATATATTGATCAGTAAGTTCTAGTAAGGGAGAGTGAGACTGCATTTGAAGAGAAGATTAGCTGAGGCTTTCAAACAAACTCCTAGTCAAGCCTGTCTATTATTGTACAAAGATGGGGTGGGACCAAAAAGATACTGGGAGATACACACATACACACATATACACACACATACACACACACACACACACACACACACACACACACGCACGCACATACACACACAGTGGAAAAGACAAAGACAGAAGGGGGATGACTGGAGACAGAGACAAAGAGAGACAGAGACAGAGAGTCAGAGAGAGACAGAGAGGGAGAAGAAGAGGGAGAGGAAGACAGATTAAAAGCACCACAGTTTAACAAAAACTATGTGCAATCATAGAAGCAGACAGAAAGGAAAACCTTGCCAATTGAGCTGGGGCATCTAGCTTTCAAATTAGGAAAAATATTCTGGAAACCATGCAGTGAGTTGTATTATAAATATTTTAATATTTTACACTTTAAAATATTTTGAAGTTGAATAAAAATATTTTAAAATATTTTTTAAAACATGTTGGATAATGACAGGAATTAGGAAGAATGAACAAGGCTTGGGAAATGGTTCAGTCATTAATTGTTTATTACATAAGCATGAAGATCTGATTTCAAATCCCAGCATTGCACCTAAACTTGAAACGGGAATGGGAATCTGGGATGCCAGAGATGGGAAGGAAGAGACAGCAATATCCCTGAACTTGAGGGCCAGCCAGTCTAGCCAAATTGGTGAGCTAGAATGTCACTGTCCAAAAAAAAATAAAGCAGAGAATGATGGAGGGAGATACCTGACATTAACCTCCACACTTGTGCCTCCACACAAACATACCACGAACGCATGCAAGTATGCGTGCAAGAGTAAAAGAGAAACCTGGTATTTCTTTGGTTTATCAGGGGAGTAAAAGAGTACAAGCGACTTCCCATCCACTTTTCTCACTTTATGTGCTAATAATTCAGTGTGTGGTTATCGGCTAGTGTTACATCTTTGTAGCCTGTGCTTAATTCTTAGGTTTAAATTAAAACAATTTTTCATTCCTGTCTTCTTACTTAAAGGGATATTTCGTTTGGCAGCAATTAGAAGCCAAGACCTACCTTATTGCTACACATGTATTCGAGTCTCTCTGCTTTTTAATTCAAATCCTCCCTCATAGTCTCACACCGAAGCCATTTCTTGATACATGGGTAATCCTCAGGATTAGTATGCTGATGGCTTCATAATACCTGCATGATTTAGCAATTTCCCCATTTACCTTCTCATCCGTCTCTGCTCTGTTTTCTAAGGGGAAAAATTAAGATTTTTAATACCAGTGAGTTGGCTTTAAAAACAAAATATTTCTACTTGGCAAATTATAAAAGAGATTTAAAAATCATTAAAGCATTAACATACTGGATACTAATTTTCTGAGCATTTAGGGGCAAATCAGCAAACATAACAATGCCAAGATGATTATGGTTGAATAATAGTGTGTGCTAAGCATACGGTGCCATCCAAGCTGTGCCTTCAAAGGGCTTGGTCATGCCCAAACCGCTACTGGAGAGGAGTCTGCAATGGGAATGCAATAAATGGCTTCCTGAGAGAAAAGTCAGAAACAGAAGCACCATGAACAAAATAAGAGTTTGTCAATATGAAGTTGCAAGGAGGACTCTGCCTGCAAGAATGTGACCCATCCTTTAAGGCCCAGCAACAGGGAGAGTCCTCCAACTGGGCAGATACTCTAGAAGGACTTAATTTTCAAGATTTATTTATTTATCTATTTATTTATTTATTTATTTAATATATCTAAGTACACTGTTGCTGTCTTCAGACACACCAGAAGAGGGCATCAGATCTCATTACAGATGATGGTAAGTCACCATGGGTTACTGGGAATTGAACTCAGGACCTCCGGAGGAACTGTCAGTGCTCTTAACCACTGAGCCATCTCTTCAGCCCATTGGACTTTATTTTCATATGCAAGAAAATAGTCATAAAAAAAATGACCTCCAGGAATGTGATATTATCTTTAGTCATCCGTACAGGTTGCTATTCTATGAAGAAATCATCTCTATCTCCTAGCTATGGCACACTCTTCTCTCCATCTTAAAAAGAAAAACATAACATGCATTTTCCTGGTCCCTACTGTCTTTTCAAAGTTTCTCTCCTGCTGCTGTCAATGTGATCAATGGTGACTCAGGTCTTGCCAGTTCCAATAACTTTGTTTTTGTCAGTATTTCATTTAGTTTTAGCTCATTTTCAGAAATACTTCCTTCTTGTGACATTCTTGATACATTCTTGATACATTTAGATCCTAGACCACAGCAATGGGCAGTTTGGGAATGGGGACTCCATTATCACCATTATAAGGCACAGGAATGAGACCCTGGCATTGCTGCTGAGGAAGGTTAGCTCCCTGAGACCAGTGAGCCTCCCTGGTTCTCTTACCATGCTCCCACACATGTCCTATAACTGGCAACAAAGTAAGGATGAAGTGCTACCTTCAACTCCTCTCCCAGAGTCTCTCTTACTTACCTGCATGTGCCCTGGGAATGGTGGGAGTAAAGTAACCCAAGTTACCTTCTCACGATAAACCCTTAAATGGAAGTTCAATACCTTTAATTTCCAACTAAGAATATGGAACGGAACAGACAAAGACAAACAGGGAAGCAGAAAGAGACAAATAGTTTCAGAAGATAGAGAACTGAGGAAAATATATGCTTAGTTATGGAAACCTCTGTGGGAAACCAAAATCAATGGAGCACAATCCTGAGGTTGGAGACTATGTAGAGCAGGAGTTTCAACCCATGGTTTGCAACACCTTTGGTTAAACAACCCTTTCATGGGGGTTGCATGTTGGATATCCGGTGTTTCAGATATTCCCATCACTATTCACAACACTAGTAAAATTAGAGTTATAAAGTAGCAATGGAATAATTTTGTGGTTCTGGTCAACACAACATGAAGAACCATATTAAATGGCCACAGCATTAGGATGGGTGAAAACCATTGATCTGGACTTAGGTGAACAAGAGGAAAGGACCTGTTGATTTGGATAAAAGGCTTAAGAACCACAACAAAGTAATTCTTATGAAAGAATGTAAGGAACCAAAGTTCATACTAGTAAATACATTTTTCAACTAAAGATAGTCAACATTTTAAGCATATAAGTTTATTTATTTTATCCAGTATTCAGAAATATTAGTATTAATATAACTTTTTAAATGGAGAAATCAAGGTCTCATGTCAAAATTTACCCTTCAAATCTACATGTAATACAATAGCACCCAAGTTCTATGGGTTCTCAAAGTGCGACTCTTTTACATGTCTGAGAGGAATCTCAAAGAAAGAACAACCTCACTTAGAAGGGGGGTGATGAACAGAGAGATACAGGCAGATTCTAAGCAGAGAAGTGAGCATGTTCAAAAAGCTGGCATGAATAATGAAAAGCTTAAACGTCAGGACAGCAATTGTAAAAATAAGAATGATATGGCAAGGCAAAAGAGAAGGCTGGAGAATATATATATATATATATATATATATATATATATATATATATATATGTGTGTGTGTGTGTGTGTGTGTGTGTGTGTGTGTGTGTGTGTGTGTGTGTGTGTATGGACCACCTCAAAGATCTGTATATCAAGTAACAGGATTTGGCTTCAATTCTGAAGTTCCTAACTCTACAGATTTGACCTTAATGGTGTTTGTTTCCCCCTAAGGTGACACTGACTATCATGTACAAATGGATCAAAAGGAGGTGAGACCTGCAGTTGTTCATAATTGGGAAGTTCTTACTGACGTCCATAGAAGAGGTACTCAAGGTCAGTGGGCTGGAGACCAGCGAATCCAATTTAATAGGCATTTGAGAAGTGAAATGGTCAGGGCTTAGTAAATGCTTACATGGGGAGAGTGGAAGAAGGGATTAAGTTGATGAAAACTCATGACGTTAAGGCATCTAGCCATGAATACAAGTAAGATGGAAGAGTCATTATCCATGTGAGGAAATTCCAATGATAATGGTAATAATCATTGCCTCTTAATGAGTCTCAGTGCCTCTGGTCCTGCTCTGCTTCAGTTCATTCTTCATAAGGTTTAATTTAACAGATTATTTTTAGTGATGCTACAGTTACTGAAACAATCAAAGTCCACTGTTTGCATTAAAACTTTGTGGGAAAGTGGAAAAGGGAAAAGAAAAGATTGAAGAAACTAATTTCCAACAAGAGCTCTATGATTCTTATTTCAAGATATTCATTGCTTGGACTAGGAGCTTCTTAATAAAATTAATATAAGTTTCCAGCTATTGGAACTTTACAATATGCTGAGAATGATATTGTGTTTTACTTTTTATTTACTTGTGGTAGCCCCATTAGCAATCAGGTCTGTTGCATAATTAATCCTCATTTGCCAGGAAACTAAAGATGGAAAAGATTCAGGACACATATCTAAAAATTGACATTTCTTGAATTTTCACAGGCTGTCTGTATTCCATTCTTCTTTTTCTGTGTTGTAGCAACATGCCTGTTTTTCTGTGACTAAAAACCCCACACGTGTGCTCATTGATCTTTTCATTTCTGTGATCAAACATTAAACAAAAACAAATTAAAGAAGAGGAGCTGATTTTAGTGTATAGTTTCACTGTGTGCAGTCCATATTCCTTGACTCAGTACAGTACATCCAGTCTTGGTGACAGTGTTGACAGATGGGCATCATTACCATATAGTAGGCATGAAGAATAAAAGGATATAGAAGGGAGCAGTATGCTACCCCAAGGGCATGTCCTCTAATCAACTTCCTCCAACCGGGCCCCATCTCCTCTTTCTTACCACCTCTCACTGATATCATCATGTTGTTAATCCACCAAGAGACTAATTTATTTACTTATTCAGATTTCTAGCCATATAATCACCTCTGACCCACCCTTGCTGGGTCATCTGTATAGATTGCCTAGGCGTTTCTGATCCCAACAAGTTGATAATATTAACCTTGAGAACATTATATACATTCAAATAATATATAATACTATTTTGAACAATATGTAAAACAGTCTTATTTTACATTAAAATGTAAGTAGCGATTTTGACAGCATAAGCTGAAGTTTATTTAGCATAACAAATCAAGTACACCAGAGAAAGCTTTGGAGGGGACTGACCTGAAGAGAGAAATAGCAGTTCATTAAGTTCCATATTATAGATTTTTAAGAAAATCTAAAAAACTTCATTTGCATTACAGTGAAATGGATTTTATTGTGACATTTTCATATGCATATGGCATTGTTATTTTTATTCATCATTCTTTCCCACTGAATTCTCCATCCACCTAATCCTTTCTTCCTTTTCTTCCTATGTTCAAATAGTTCTTCCTCCTGCTTTCATGTCATATGAGTAATAAGTACTGTTCTTACCCTCTTTCCTCCTCCCTGTTCTCTCAATATCTTCTTTCCTCTCATGGCCTTTTTCTTCCTTCAATACCACACACACACACACACACACACACACACACAGAGAGAGAGAGAGAGAGAGAGAGAGAGAGAGAAAGACAGAGACAGAGACAGAGACAGAGAGACAGAGAGAGACAGAGAGAGACAGAGAGAGACAGAGAGAGAGAAACCATGTGCGTGCACGGGCACGAGCATACTTAAAATTGTATTCTGCTTTGGCATACAAGAGAAGATGTTTTTGTCTTTTTGGATAAGGCTTAGTTTGGCTAAAATAATAATTTTCTATTCCATCCATTTTCTTCAGATATTTATGATATTTTCTTCATTTTTAAAGATAATAAAAAATAATATATATATCCATTTTCTTTATTAATTTATCTGTTAATGGGCATCTAGGTTTTCATTTCTTACCTATTTTGAATAATATAGCAATGAACATGCATGTGCATATATCCATGAATAGTGTCTCTATAAAATTATATATGTCATTATATTTTATTTGAAAAACAATACCATAACTTTTAAGTACTTACCTCTGGAGAACATTCAAGAAGTGTGGTTTTTGTTTCCTGGAAGCTTTGCCACCTGTAAAGTTGGATTTAGTGGCTGTTATTTCTAAATCCTAAAACCTGAATAGTGCTAAAGATAAGGATTCATTTTCTCTTTCTACATCTTTTATGTGACTATTTTAAAATCTGACTTGGGCAGCCAGAAATATGGAAGTAAGCTAAATGTTTCTTTCTGCTTACTCAAGTGGTTTTAGGCAAATTGGCAAAGATCTTCAAGTTTTCATTTCTTTACATATGAAAGAGAAATGATAGGACTGTTCATTACTCACAGGGCTTCAGGAAAGGGAAAAAGATATGTGGATGCCTAGATCTGCACATAATTAATGTACATTCATAATACTGGGTGTTTGGGTCAATGTAAGAAAGAAAAGAAAAACTTAGTGTTGACCTAATAGCTTTTAAATTAATTTACTCCAATAAATATTAATAATATGAGATAGGGAACTTGAAAATTGGGTTAGCAGATTACTCATTGGACATGAATTCAGTTCCCACAATCACATAAAGGATTCTGTCTGTAACTACCATTCCACTGGATCTGTCTTGGTCACTGGTCTGTTCTTAGAAAGAGACAGCATGATCAAGACAACTCTTATTAATGAAAGCATTTAATTTGGGGCTCACTTACTGTTTCATAGGCTTAGTACACTACTATGATGGCAAGGAAAATGATGGCATCATGCATGGTAGGCATGGTGCTGGAGCAGTGACTGAGAAATACACCCTGATCCTCAGGTAGAAAGAGAGAGTGTAAGCCTGGCATCAATTTTTGAAATCTCAAATCCCACCATCAGTGACACAATTCATACTTATCAATCCTTCTAACCTATTCAAATAGTGCCACTACCTGGTAACTAGCTGTTTATATATATGAGCCTATGGAGTCCATTCTTATTCAGACTACCAGAGCATTCAACATACTCTTTGGCCTCAATAAACATTACACACAGTGGTGTGCATATGTGCATGCAGAAACACAAACACATAATAAAGAAATAAATATATTAAAGAAATATGAAATACACAGTTTGAGTGATTGAATGTCAAACATTCAATGAAGAAATCAGAAAGGAGAGAACTTACAGGTATCTAATACAGGCATGTGGCCAATGATGATGCTATAATGGGCCCTAGGCAATGTTTAGATTGGCGAAAGAAGAAATTAATGTATTCAGTGTGAATTATTTTGAGTTTGGGGTGCTAGAGAAAGAAACAGAGTGGCATATGAATATTTGAATCTAAAACTCACTCAAGAAAATGTGTAATATGGTTGTCAATGAGAGTGAATTATTGTGAGGAAGACCACACAGAGTGGGGAAATGTGTTCAACAATGATTAAAAGTTAAATACATGTCTGGATATGTAGCACAGTTGGTATAGTTCTTCTTTATCATACAGAAAGCCTTGGGTTCAAGCTTCAGCAACCCTGTAAGAGTTATTGTGGTTTCTCATGCTCCCGATTCTAGCACTGAGTCCAGAAGTTCACAGGTTCACCATTATCATCAACTACACAGTGAATTCACTTCTAGAAAGAGTATACCCTTATAGAGTTTGTAAGGCACAGAGCCCAAGGAGCCCCACCCCACCCCCAACCATACTGGCTTCTGCAACCCATCTAGGTTGTTTGCCAGACATAGTTGATATGATCCTATTCCTGAAGACACAACATACTTTGGATACAAGGAAATCAAGTTGAAATCAAGTTAGAGGTCCCCTCTCTCTTGGCTGGCTTTTCTACTACTAGATGATGATGTGCTTCCCTTTAAAAGAAAGGGAGAGAGTGAGAAAAAGCAGTGGTGGCTGGGGAAGAGTAGAGGAAGAGCAAGCAATTTATGTAGGACGGGGTCGACGAGACCTGGAAATTTTGACTCCATGTTTGTTTAAACCCTGCCTCTGATCCTTCAGAATGAGAATACATACTGAACATTTCAGGCAGGGCAGATGAAACTTGTGGCTATTTAAAATATATGTCTTACATGTATTGATATTGCCATCTATGGGTAAGCTTGTGTTCTGGTTACTCTCCTCCCCACTCTCTCTTATCTTCCTCCCACTCCTGCTAGCCTCCCTTTCTCCACCCTACATCTCCTTTTTATACTCATGATTTTTTTTTTTATTTTGTTTTATGTCCCACTGATTTTAACTAAGGCCATCTGTGTGGCCATGTGTTTGAAACTTTGCAACAGAGCCTGGTGGGCTCACCAGTAAGTACACAACTAGATACTCTGCCTCTTCCTCTCCCGTAATCTGTTAATTGCCAATAGTTCAGCAGTGAGTGGTAGGACCGCACGATATGATCGTCTCCACCCATAGCTGAATTTTGGCTGGGTCAAATGCCAGTAAACTCAGCTGCTGTGGGTTCAGAAGTGCTGTGACCATGTTGTTCTTAGAAGAGGACATTTCATAGACTTTAGGGCTTTTTTTCTATGCATTCTGCCCCCCTCCCATTTCATAACGATCTCTGAGAATCAAATGGGTCAAATTAAATGTCGTATAAATGGCTGATCCCTAAAATTACTACTTACTATCAACTTCATGTACAACCATGGGTCTCTGCATTCATCTGCAAACACAGCCTTCTCTGATTATGCCTGGATGCAGCCTTTGTCTGTGGATGCATATTTAGAATGCAGTTTGATACTATGTCAGTTGAGACATAGTAGTAGGTTCCCTCTAGTCATAAGTCCTCCTCAGTAATGGACTTTTGACTGGGTTTACAGAACCAGGCATAGATTATCTGTTATAAAACACACCTCAAATCCAACCAGAGAGTAATCCCATATGAGTTCTGCCACCATTGCACCAGTGAGCATGTATTTCCTGAAAGACTGGTATTTTAATTCAAAATTCATAGCATCCTAAGTGCCTTTACTCTTCCAGCCACCTACCCAACACTATTCAGCAGTATGAAAGCCAGCCAACAGACGGGTCTTCTAACTTGGTTTCCACTTGATTTCTTTGTATCTTACATCCAAAGTATGTGGTATTGTTGGGATAGGATCATATCAGCTATATCTGGCAAGCAACCAGGAGGACCTAGATTGTTTGGGGGACTTCTTAGGACTCTGTGATTTCCAAACCCTATAGAGCTATACCACTCTGGAACTGGAATATTGTTTGATGAATCACTATTTTATGACCAGTACTGTCTAGCAAAGTAGGGTATCTCCCTTTGCATTTTCCTTTGTATTTTTTAATTGGGGTAGAAGATAATAGGTTTCTGTGTGGTATTTTTTCATGTGCACTTCATTTTGCCTAATCAATCTATGCCCACACATTTCATCTCTCCTGTTACCTCACGTCTGAACACTGACACTGTTCCACGGTCAGTTTGCTCCTTCTCTACCCTCATTCTACCTATGAGCTGCACCCTCTTCCACTAAGGCAACTCACACCATTGTCCCCTTACTCCTATCCCAGATACTCCTATCCCGGAACTCCAAGTTAGATTCACATTAAATGGATATGCATGAGAAATAAATGGAACATTTGTCATTCTGGGCCTGGGTACCTCACTCAGGATAACTTATGTTTCCCAGTTTCATCTATTTCCCTAAAATAGATGAAACTAGATGGTTGTGTTAGAGCTGACTAAAATTTCATTGTACATAATACAGCACATTTTCATTATGTATTCAGCAGTTTATAAAGATCCATGTGGATTTCATCTCCTACCTATTGTTAATAGAGTTGCAATAAACATAGATGTGCAAGTGTCTCTACAGGAGGGTACAACTTCCCTTAGGCATATGTCCAGGAGTGATATGACTGGGTCATATGATAGTTCTATTTCTCTTTCTTTGAGGAAGTGCTAGATTATTTTCAAAGTAGCTTCACTGGTTTCCAGGACAACCGGCAGTATGTTTCCTTTTCCCCATGTTCATAGCAACAGGTAAGGAACATATTTTATAGTCATAATCAAAGGAGAAAAGTTTATTTATGTCTAAGTATAACGCTGACTTACAGAGCTAGTAGAAAGGAAACGCACTTCAGTAGTCCCATCATAACTCATGGTCAACTCTGACAAGGTACAAGGACTTCTTGATTTTTCACACAGTGGCTGCATGTTCACCAGCTGTATAAATACAACTTCCAAAGCCCTGACAATGGCCACAAATGGGTTCTATTTTTCATTTTATAAAACAAGAACTTGGTAACTGCTAAACAGAAAATGTTGACAGTTAGACAAAAAAGACTTGGAATGGCAGCTCAGGAAAACACCACTGGTATTCCAATGGCTCTGAGTTGGAGGCGCCTCACGACATGAGGTAACTCCACAGGGATAAGGGATTCTGTTAGGAGGCTGGCTCCCAAAATGTCAGCTTTCCTTTCTTTGTCTCATCTTTTACTAGAGTTCAATCCTGATACCATAACACTATTCTTTTTCTGCTTGGCCCATGGTCCCTTCAATGAACATACCTTTCTCTTAAACCGTTGACACGGTCCAATACCCAGTTGTTATTTTCCTGACACTGACATCTGTGTATGTTTCTTACTCAGTCTTCTAATTCCTCAAAACAACAGAATGGGATAGGAAAGGGGAAGGGGGATCGTGGTGTGTCTTTGTCTGTCTGTCTGTTTGTCTATCTGTCTGTGTGTGTGTAGGTATATATACACAGAAACATACACACACTAGTATTTTCATATAAATGACCATTTAAAATGTTCAGGGTAGACAGTCCTCACTGCATCCCTTCACAGTCCTCTGGAATCCTGTTGCTTGGCGGCCTGTGTGTGTCTGTGTGCGGCCATGGCTTCAAACAACTATACCCAACAAACAACTCAAAGCTACTGGGCCTATCCTACCCAGCCTAGGCAGGTCTACTCCCAACAAAGCAATCAGACCACTGGACAGCAGAGTTACAGTGGTTATGGCCAATCAGCTGACACTTCAGGATACGGCCAGAACAGCTATGGTCTTCTTATGGACAGACCCAAAACACAGGCTATGGAACTCAGCTCCCAAGGGATATGGTTCCATTGGAGGCTATGGCAGCAGCCAAAGTTCCCAATCTTCTTATGGGCAGCAGTCCTCCTACCCTGACTATGGCCAACAGCCAATTCCTAGCAGCACCTCGGGAAGATAAGGTGGCAGCTCTCAGAACAGCAGCTATGGGCAGCCCCAGAGTGGAGGTTATGGTCAACAGTCTGGCTATAGTGGACAGCAGCAAAGCTATGGACAGCAACAAAACTCCTGTAAACAACCTCAGGATTATGGACAACAGAACCAGTACAACAGCAGCAATGGAGATGGTGGAGGGGGTGGTGGAGGCGACTATGGCCAAGATCAGTCCTCTATGAGTGGTGGCGGTGGTGGTTATGGCAATCACAACCAGAGCGGTGGCAGCGGTGGTGGCTACGGGGGAGGCCAGCAGGATCGCGGGGGCCATGGCAGGGGTGGTGGAGGTGGTTACAACCGAAGCAGTGGTGGCTATGAACCCAGAGGCTGTGGAATTAGCCAAGGAGTCAGAGGTGGCATGGGCAGAAATGACCGTGGTGGCTTCCCTAAAGTTGGTCCTCAGGATTGAGGGTCTCCTCATGATTCTGAACAGGATAATTCAGACGAAAATACCATCTTCTTGCAAGGCCTTGGTGAGAATGTTACAATTGAATCTGTGGCTGATTACTTCAGGCAGATTAGAATTATTAAGACAAATAAGAAAACTCGACAGTCTATTATTAATTTGTATACAGGCAGGGAAACTGGCAAGTTGAAGGGTGAGGCAATAATTTCATTTGATGACCCACCTTCTGCTAAAGCAACTATGGACTGGTTTGATGATAAAGAATTCTCTGGGAATCCTATTAAAGTTGCATTTGCTACCCGCCGAGCTGACTTCAATCAGGTTGGTGGAAATTGTCGTGGCAGCCGAGGGCGAGAAGTACCCATGGGCTGTGGAGGCTATGGAGGAGGTGGCAGCGGTGGTGGTGGCTGGGGAGGATTCCCCAGTGGAGGTGGTGGGGGTGGAAGACAGCAACAAGCTGGGGACTGGAAGTATCCTAATGCTACATGTGAGAACATGAAGTTCTCTTGGAGAAATGAATGCAATCAATGCAAGGCATCTAAGCCAGATGGCCCAGGAGGGGGACCAGGAGGCTTTCATATGGGGGAAACTAAGGAGACGATCTGCGTGGCAGAGGAGGGTATGACCGGGCGGCTACCGGGGCCGAGGCGGGGACCGTGGGGGCTTCTGAGGGGGCCAAATGATGGGGACAGAGGCGGGTTTGGCCCTGGCAAGATGGACTCCAGGGGCAAGCACAGACAGGATCGCAGGGAGAGGCCATATTAGCATGGCTCCTGAAGTTCTGGAACTCTTACTGTACCCAGTTTTACCCTTGTTATCTTGTAAACTTACAGTTCAGGATAGCTCATGGATATTTGGTGTGTGTATGTGTGTGTGTGTGTGTGTGTGTGTGTGTGTGTGTGTGTGTGGTATGTGTGTGTGTAACCCTAATTGTAACCATATCTCTGGTTCCCATTAAAAACCAGATTTTAGTTAAAAAAAAGAAAATTCAGGGTAGAGCAATGTTTCAATCAATAAAACACTTGGCACAAAAGCCTGAGGACCAGAGTTCAGATTTCCAGCATCCACAAAGAAGCCAGGCATTGGGGAACCAGAACAAGGGTTCCTTAGTCTTACTGATCAGTCAGGCTAGACTAATTGGTAAGCTACATGTTTACTTAGAGACTCTTTCTCAAAAGTAAACTATTGAGGAACCCCATGTGGAGTTGTATCCCACACATGAGAGTTCATGGGTTATATGTTGTATGTGTGAATATACACCCCCAAAACAGGTATACATGTGATACACACACACACACACACACACACACACACACACACACACACACACACATATATATATATATATATATATATATATGTAAAATGTTTTAATCAATAAAACACTTGGCACAAAAGCCAGAGTTCAGATTTCCAGCATCCACAAAGAAGCCTTTTCCTTGAACCAGTTGCCATTCAAGTATTCAAGGTTAGTCACTGGCTGTTTCCTGTTTACTGGGGCTGAGGATGAATTCCACATCAAAGGATATGGGCAAACTTGTAAGACAGGCCAGCAGATAAAATTATCTATATTAAGTATTGATAGCAGCCATAAGGAAATATCTCTCAGTAGATGGCTAAAGCAACACATACTCGTTATCATACATTTTTAGATTAGAAATGCTGAGTTATATATAGCCAGAGCAGTGCTGGAGAGCTCACCCAGTTGGTGCTAATAAGAAAAAACCAGCATGCTGAGCAGCTCAGCTACCACCTAGGCCCAGATCCAGGGTGTCTGAGTTGGCCCACATCAAAATCTTTATCATCTGTGAATGTTTGGGATCCATGAAAGGGCCAGTCCTGTTGATCCAACGCTGCAGGATCTCCATGACATGGGAGGAGAACAGAATAATTGAGAGGAGTCTTGGTGAGGATCGATTGAGTCACAGAAGCCAAAAATATCAAACCACGCTACTGACTCATTGCAATGAACATGTATGTACAAGATGTGTGGACAGAGGAGTGCACTGTGGAAAACACTGTGAGATACTTTAGCTTCCACAATGTTTTTCTAAGTTTTGTGGGGTTTGGTGAGGTTATTTGTTTGTTTTGTGTGTGTCTTCTATTTTGGGGGAAGGTGACAAGAATGAAAGGTGTCTATGAGGGGACAGCCATAGACAGAACTGGGATACATGATGTGAATTCACAGAGAATCAATAAAAAAAATTTAAAAAGTAATAAAATAAAAAAGAATACTGGGATAAATATAAAAGTTTAGGAGTGTATTGTTTCTTTCTGGAGCTTAGCTAGAAAGTCATGTGTCTTTTCAGATTGTGTCAGCTGTTATAGGCTGGGTCGCTATGGCTGCCTCACTTCCTTCTTCAAAGCCAGCAATGTAGGGATTGGTTCTTCTCATGTTATAACTTTCTTGATAGGTCACTGTGTCAGACCGCAGCCAGTAAGTGCTACCAGTTTTTAAGGTCTCACCCATATCATTGAGTTTAACTCCCAGAGACAAACCATGTTTATGTCTACATTTCAAGGCACATAATCTTAATCATAGCTAACAAGCCTATTTGCCAAGTAGGGTAAAATAGACATATATCTTTAGGCTTGGAGTATAGGCTCTCATTGGATCCAGTTTGTATTCTTCTGCTACTGATGACTTCTGGTTTTCCTGTATGTGTTCTTACTTGAAGTTATGCTTGAGCCTGGCATTCAGCTGAATGAGACATTAGTTTGTATCCAGGGATGAGGACATACCTCCGTGGGATGGTTTCCTCTCACAGGACAAGTTTTCAGTCATCTGTGTCAGTGGGAGGGACAATCAGACTACTAGGTTCAGGTGCCTGCTGTTTTGAGGATTTGGCTAATAAAGCCATTTTGGGAATAGTAGGGGAACTTGGAGTCATTTGAACATTGCGCTGCCTCTCTCTGCGTTAAGTGGAAGGACTCATGATCTCAGCAGGCTCCTTCGCCAAGACAACCAGTATGAAATGCCAAGGTCATTTCTTCAACAGTTCAGCTTGTTACTTTGCTCCAAGTAGCCAGAGTCTGCATAACTTGCAGAAATACATATATAAGTAGTTGGGCAGTAGGCCTTTGCTATCTGGGGAGGATTGATTACAGGTTCCCATGCAGATACGAAATTCCAGAGTGTGTTTTACAAATGGTGGAATGGAAGAACTTAGGCTCTTCTGCCTATGAACATGGAATCATCTATAGGTTGCTTAAAATAATTATTTAAATATAAATGTTACTAGATAGTTATCAAACTGTATTATTTAGAGGATTATAACAAGAAATAGATAGATAGATAGATAGATAGATAGATAGATAGATAGATAGATAGATAGATAGATAAATAGATAGATAGATAGATAGATGATCTATATAAAAGCAACTAAACACTCTTTTCATTTTGTGTATGTGTGTGAGTGTGTGTGTGTGTGTGTGTGTGTGTGTGTGTGTGTGTGAGAGAGAGAGAGAGGGGGTGTCTGAGAGTATGTGTGTGTGTATGTGTGTGTGTGTGAATGTGTGTTTGTGTATGGTGGTACATGAGTATGTGTTGCAAGTGTACATGTATGATATATGCACATAATGTGCAATGTCCATGCTGGGAGCTCAGAGGTGTCCTCTTCTCTCACTCTCTGCTTCATGGTCTTGACACAACGTATTTCACTGAATCTGGATCTAAGTTGGTTACCAGAGAGCCACAGTGGTCCTCCGGTCTCTACCTACTCCACAACTGTGGGATTACAGGCATAAGAAAAATACCCAGAATTGTATGTGGCTTCTAGGTATTTGAATGTAGCTCCTATTACTTCCTTAGCACTCAGTCTTATCCATGACCCATCTCCCCACAGAAAAATATTTGTATCCCACTCCACAAATGTTGGTTCTAGAATGTAATGTGAATAACTATGTTAGACTGCTGCTATGTGCTAGTGAAAAAAATAGCATGACAGTGTTTGAAAGTGTTAAAAAATTACCTTAGGACATAAGTATCATTTTCTTCAGATGTTTATTATTTTTCCTTTCAAACTCTCACACAGTCGTTGCTTCTGGTATGAAAATGTACATGATTGTCTTCATCTAATAGGATGGGGCTCTCATTAGTGACTCTAGTTATTCACTCACTCAAGTATCCCTGAAGGCTTGAGGCAAACCTATGGTACGGAAAATTCTTATTTTTACAAAATGACACATTTCCTTACAATAATCTTATATTTAGGATGTGTTTTAGTCCATTTACCATTGGGTTAATAGAATCCCCAAATAGAGGAATTTATGGGGAAGATCAGTTTATTTTGGCTTATCACTTTATTTAAGCTGGGATATCTAAGTACACAGTATCAGCCTGGGCCCTAAACTGTTTCATCTCACAGAGGAAAGCTGAAAAGCAGCCAGATGAAGACAAGAGACAAGCTCAAGACAAGGAGAAGGGGGTGGGAGTGAGAGGAAGGATAGTGGGGGGATGGGGAGTGCCTATGAGGGAGGTGGTGAAGAGGGTGTAAAATGAATAAGTAAAAAAATGAATAAATATTTTTTTAAAAGGACTAGCTTGAATTATTGCAGCCTGAACAAACCCCACTCCCTCAACAAAGGCTTTTATCTGTGGGGAAACCCTGCTAATTAACATCAAAGTCTACCACAACCAGATAGCTCATCTGAGCTCAGCACAAAATGAAGGACTCCCTTTACCAGCAGGGCTTCCCCTTTTCTGATTTGTCTGGGGAGCCAGAACCAGCAAACCCTCTATCTGGGAAAGCTCAAGTAGTTCTTGGCCTTGGGCAAGTTCAACTTCCTCTTTTTCCTCTCCTTTTCACGCCTCCCCCACCCTCCACACCATCCCCAAAGAATCTGCCCATCCAATACCTGGGAATCCTGGAATGTATCTCCATGTAAATGAGGTAATCACAGAACTTTAAAATTCTAGGTAGCGATTTTCATTTACCCTGAAAACTCCTTCCCACTCACCACGGTCCATATAAACCCCTGGTTTACCCCAAATGAAGTGTATACATACAAACTCCCCCTTCCCCCACATAAAGGTTTGCAGACAAGCTGAGGTCATCAAAGAGAGCTCCTTCATTGAAGATCATCAGAGATATCAGAGAAGGCCTTCTTCTTCACCTAAAAGAACTATAACTCTAAGATCCTTGAAGAATTCCTCTCTCCCCCCCTGAACCCTGGCACTCACTCCCTACTGGACCAGGATCCTGAAGTTCTCCACCCTGCAGATCTGGGTTCTGTTTCATCCTTCTAGCCTGGTGTGAAGCAGTGGCAGGACACCCTGACAGAGAGGAAGCTGGGGGAAGCAAAGTCATAGCTGGACCCCAAAAGGCATACCACATTTACCTTTCTTAAAGCCACATTACTATTTAAAGACCCACCTTCCAATATCCTTATAATGACAATTATACTTCAGCTTAAAGTCATGGGGATCAGAAGACCACATTCATAGCATTAGAGAAAGAGAAATACAAAAGGTAACCAAGATAAATAAGATAAACAGAAAATCAACCAGTGCATTCACTCTTGTGACACAATCAAAAATTAAATGCCTTGACCATGCAAGAAGAAGTGCTTGCTTTGTGGAATCTTCCAGACAGTTAGCAAACTCCACTGGAGCCTAAATCATGCTTGACACATTGATAAGGCAATGTCAGCTGATGTACTTCCTGAGGACCCAATAAGCTCAGGACAATAATAGCTTTTTTTTTTTTTTTTAAGCCATAACATAGATAAAAACAGTGTATATGAGAAAGAGCTGCATGATGACAAGAAGAACCTAAAGTACCCTGGTAGCAGAAAGCAGGGCTCTGAATAGAACCCCTCAGACCAACTATGAGGGTAACATGTGATGCTGAAGCTCCTATGCTGAAAATTTACCATTTTTGTGAACTTACACAAGCAGTAATGGCTACCTGAGATAGTCCTGCAAACTCAACAATGGATATAGCTGGATTTGTATAATAAGTAGTAAACTAAGTTATCATTTCATTGGTATTTACTAAAGGGTACAGGATCAGATATAGTTCTCTGTGATCAAGCCCAGTTTTCCTCTTCTTTGCTCCCTTTATCCCCTCCCCTTTTTCCTCCTGCCAGGGACTATACCCACAGGCTTAAACATTGGATTACCACTACTGTGAAGTTGTTTTCCCAGGCCTCAGTATCTGATGTCTCCAGCCTGAATAAACTGTTGTTTTCTGTTCTTTCTTATGGTCATCTTTTTATCCTTTCCCCAGCTCCCTCTCTCTGTCTTTCCATTTTCTCCCCCAACTTCTCCTCCTCCTCCCTCCCCTTTCTTCTTCCATCCACCAATATGATCTTATGTACATGTAGTAATGTTTCTAATTAGAATGAGAAACAGAGTTGATAAACCATATTCTAATCTCAGGGAAAATATTGTTTATATTTTCCATGCACCTTGTGAGGCCAAAAAAATATGGAGCAATATGAGAAAGAAGTATAAACTGGTCAGAAAAACACTGCTACAAAGGAAAAATCCAACCTAAATATTTTTAAATTCAAGAAACAAACCATCTCACTTCTACTTTATAAATGAGAGATTCTATCCACAAGACAAAGCAAAATTGTATAAAGAATAACAATAGCTGACCATACTGCAGACTGTACCTCATACTGTGGGTTGTCATCCATAATGTGGATTGGACTCCATATTGTAGAGTGTACTCTACCAAGCACTTCAGATGGGTTATCTTTCTTAATCCTCTTTCCTTCGTCTCTTAGAGATGGGGGACTGATACTTGTCACTATCCATCAAGAGGATGAGGCATGATAGGGACATTGGGGAATAAAAGTAAAGGGAATTTTAGTAACTCAAATCCTGGAAACTAAGGCTGGGAAGGCAGAATTCTGTTAGTATATTGGGATAGCATCTAGTTCTTTCCTTAGAAGGACATGAAAGTAAGTCAAGCAGAATGTGTATATAAATACACGCATAGACTCCATCCTTGGAGCTCTGAGGTCTTGGAGGCTAGTTTGTTTTGCATCCAGGAGTCAAATAGAGTGAGTTTTTAATCTTGTCCTAACCACTGCCTGCTTGAGGGACTCCTAACACTTACTGCATCTCTCCAAACCATACTTTTCCACGCAAAGTGTACAATTATGTCTTTTTCCAGGATTACTGTAAAGACTGAGATGAAGTATAAGACACATCTGTCACACAACAGAAATTCAACTAATGTGAAATGTCAAAAATTCTGCCTGCTCCAAGGTTTGTTGCAAAGCTTATATAAATCACCCAGACTGCATTTGACAGCTGTTGGGACTTGCTAAATGCTGACTCCCCTTCTCACCTGGTAGAGATTGTCACGAAAGCAGGTAGGGGGCTTTCTGAGCAGCTGGGACTCATAGCATTGGAAGCTACAACTGTAGATCCCTGAGGCATCTGGGGTCTCCTGAAGTCCCCAGGCTTCATCAAGATGCCCACTAGAGACTGCTGGAGGGGAAGCCTCAGGAACACTCCCAGCTCCTCCTTCCTTGTGGGCTTCCTGAATTCCACACAACCTGACTTTCAATCCGCAAAGATTAGCACAAACCTCTTTCTTCTGAATGCAAATATCGCCGCCCTGCTCTGTGTCCAAATTTGGCAGGGTTCGTTTTTATTCTTTATTTACTTTAATTTTCTTAATATATTTAAACTGGGGACTGAACAAAGCTGTGCATGTCCTTTTGTACTTCACTATGCCGGATATGAGGATAGGATCAAAATGAGTTTCTGTACTTTTAAGTTAGCCCGTGCTTCCCTTATTCTGCATTTCCTTATCCTGGGGTTCCTGGGTTCAAGAGAGGCTGCTTGTGATAGCAGAAGGAGACAAAGAGAAACATACTAAGAGAACTTCTAGAGTATTCATGTACACTTTTCCTTAAGTTGTCTTATTTAATTCTTGCAGGAACTACATGGATACATAGGCAGTTTAAATTAGCTTCTCTAAAGTCATTTAGCCAAGAGAGAGAGTCAGAATTTAAAAACAAGCCCTTGGTACTTCAAGTATTCGTGATGAAGTTTCACCTCTAAAATAATTTTACTAATGAAGAAACTGAGTCCCAGGTAAGTTATATACTAAAGATCATACCGAGTAGCTGGCCACAGAACTGACATTTGACTAAATACTAGCTCCCTAATCCCAAAGAGTGCATTTCCATATTTTCCTTTTGTGTTAGTTTTGTGACTATTACTTTGCCAGTACAATATGAAGAGTAAAAGTTAAGTTTCAGTGAAAGAAACAGATATTTAAAATGAAGGTACCCTGGCCTTAGCATGACCAACATCTAGAGAACACAACACGTGAGCACATCAATCACCTAAATGGGAGTGACAATATGTCAAGCACTAGGTGGCCTAGAAAATATGCCTAAATGCACAGGGATAACACATAAAGAAATATAGCATTGGAATGACTGTTCTGAACATGACTGGCAGCTATGATGTGTTAGAGGATCAGACAGTATGTTGGAAGTAGATAACATTGAAATTGGATTTTGAACACAGGTAGAAAGCTGGTATAATATTTCTGAATGACACAGTAAAGTAAAACATACCAGGGTCCAGTAAGCAATGGAGACACATGGAACAGGATGCTGAGGTGAGAACAAAACTGTAGATTTCAACACAAGCCTTCCAGAACAGAAGTCCCTTGAAACAATACAAGCAAAGGGCAATATGTTTTAGCTTTGTTTGTTTGTTTGTTTGGATAACCTATTAGAGCACATCCTGGGGTTAACTAATTCTCCCTCACTTAGCATTCCTTAGATGCTGTAGATTTTTTTCTAGGGATGGAGCCCAGTGAGATTAATTTTTCCTCTCCACATTTCAAATCTAGTCTATTGGTGTTGTTCTTGTTGAGATCTTTGGGCAACCATATTGTTGAGGTTCCCGCCCTTTCTAGGAGACACAGCAGAATTTTTAAAATGCCCTTTGAGAGTTCAGGCATGTGTGTGGATGTGAGAGGAAGTGTAAGGAAGTTGTTCTGATATATACATATACATATACACACAAACACATACACACACATATATATATATATATATATATATATATATATATATATATATACTAATGAAAGAGGATTGTGGCTTAATGTTAGAATAGAAGTGAGAGGGCATAGAACAGAAAAATAAATTTGAAATTTATGGTTCAGACACAGAAAAAACAATCAAAGAAGGCAAGAATTTAAATTTTGACTTGTAAATAATTTTTTGTACACAGTCCTAGAACAGTGACTCACAGATCATAGATGCTTATTGAATATTGGTTGAAGAAATGAGCAAACTGTGAAAATGGAGGAAATAAAAAGTATATTAACAAGAGCAACTTAAATTTTGAATTAATCAGTTATTTGGTTGTTTGTGCTATTTACTGGAGATTTTAGCGAAGTTGAGAATGCATGTAACAGTTGTTAGTCATAAAATGATATCCGAAGTGCACCTTAGACACCCAAGTAGAAATACTAAGTAATAATCTAGCATATGTGCCTGTAGAATTGAAAGCACAAAGGTGGGGAGTGTTGGTAGAAAGGAATAAGATGCTCAGGACTGGTCCCTAAACTCTGTGTTTATGAGTGAGAGAGAGGAAAATGTTGGACCGATTATGAAAGTTTGAAATGGAAGTACTTTTTGACTGTCTGGATCCATGCTTTGAACCATGTAAGAAAAGAGCTACTATTTATATAGTATGAACAATAGTAAATATGATAATCATAACACTCCTAATAATTTTGAGGGTGAATTAGAATCTAGGACCTTGTACACTCTAGGCCAGTACTCTATTACTAACCTGCATCTCCACCCCTGATAATACTGTCATTAACCAAACACTTAATTCACCTCCAACTCACACTCTAGATCTGTGATTTTCAGCCTTCCTAAAGCTTCAACACTTTCATACACTTCTTCGTGTTGAGGTGATCCCTTCCCATAAGATTATTTCATTGCTACTTTATAAATAGAATTTTGCTACTGTTATGAATCATCATGTAGATATCTAGTGACTGGATATCTGATATGTGACCAACAAAGAGGTCATAATGCACAGGTTGAGATGATGTATATGTTTACACACTTAATTCACATGTCTGTGGGATGCATTCACTTCTCAGGTAAGGAAATGAAGATCCCAAAGATACAGACTCCTTTGAAGGCTATGTAACTGTTAGATAATGGAAAGTGGTATGCAAACTCAGCACATCTCTGTAGAGCTTACTTCCTTGGCCTTTATTCATATAAAGATGGAAAAATGACCATAAGAGTGAGCTTTCCAAAGATCGATGATGAATGTGACAAAATCATCAAGAAATGCCAAGAAGGATGACTTGATAAAATAATGTGAACTAAGAAGAGGAAATGATTGTGTAATACAAATCAAAAAACAAAACACAACAAACAATAAAACTACATTGCTATGGAAGAGAACAGAAGCAAGAGCCAATAATTAGAAGATAATGTGAGATGTTTAAGGGCAATGGTTCATTGTATTTAGATGGATGATAGAAGATAATTTGTATAACATGTTAGGGAAGATCCAGTAAAGAAGCAAAAATTGATGCTAAGGAGCATGAGGTACAATTACAGAAGGAAAAATCCCAGAGAAGATAAGAGAGGAAAACTCCTGGCCTTAAAAGAATTCGGTTTAGAATAAAGTTAAGACCACCCATTCTAATGTGAAAACAGGGATCAATGAGCTATTGTTGTGTGAGAAGTGGTGCCTAGGGAAGGAGAAGAACACTCCAAAATAGGAAATCCTCTGTGTTCACCACTGAGTTAGCACAATGATTGACATGTAGTAGGTTAAAACATTCTGGAATGTGCAAAACTTATAAAGCACTCAGTCTGAGAAGGAAAAATGGATGTTAAAGAAGGGGGATTGGCTATTGACACCAACTCAAACAGCAAAGAGAGTCTTGTCTGTTATGGACTTCCTTTGTAAATGTAGTAAACATTGCATACTTTGTAGGGTCCGTAAAGTCTATAAAGGTCATTACCAGCACCAATTTGGGAGCATTGCCAGGCCCCACACTACAAGAAAGCAATCTCACCAATCCCTGAGCCAGAAACCCCACTAATCCCTGAGCTTGACACAGAAACCCACTGTACCCTAAATTCTCCATTCTCAGGACTTGAGATTCTGCTAATCCCCATCCTGGAAAACACCACCCTGAAAAGCTATGCCCCTACCCCACTAAAAAATCCTAAATAAGCCCTGCCTTCTGCTTAGTTTGTTGATGTTTCTCTTCTGAGCAGAGGCAACCACCCTGCTGGCTTTTTCTCTCCTGCTCTATCTCTTATGTGAGGTTTGTTGTGTAGTGTGATTTTGTGGTACTCCTTGGCTTCCTCCTGCCAGGATACCTTTCCCTTCAGCGCTGCTACATTACAAAGGGTAATACAATCACTGGACTGTCTGGAATACTCGTTGGAATTTTTAGTAATATTATTAAAACTAAGACCAGACAATGGAGCCATGAGTATCTTCAGGAATATTTAATTGTTTCAGTACAAAAACAGTGGTTGTGGGTAAATTTAAATCTGGCTAGGGTGTCCTCCCACCCCCCCAGTGAGTGGATAGAAGAGAAGTAACTATGTTTGCAGGTAGTTTGTACAATGTTGTGCTATGGCATCAAGTCAGACAAGGATGGAACTGGGAAAAGAGAAGGTAGTATCAATAGAGACCAGAGGTGGGATACAGGATGCTGATGAAGACTCAAGAAGCTAGAATGGAGGTATAAATAAAAGTTTATACCTCTTCACTGAAGGAGTGACATATGTGATAGAGCAGGAACATTTGGTGCTGCTGAAAAGGTAGACACCCAACTTTGATAAATGTCCTAGTCAGGTATGGCTCCATTGTGGTCTGTGAGAGGAAGGAGGAAACAGCTTCTACTGTGACTGCACTGGGAGTGGATTTGCAGGGACACTTTGTGAGACTTTGATACCTCTTTGTTGGTCAAAGCTTGTCACAATGATGCAACATGTCAACACTGTTGACAGCTGTATTTGTCACTGCTGTCCTGGATACACAGATTCCCCATGTGAGATAGACAAAAATGAATGTAGGAGGAAACCCTGCCAAATTGGGGTGAATGTGCTGAGCTGTCCTCAGAGGATCAATGGGGACACATTGCAGGCCTGCCTTCCTCCATCAACCACCTGGGAGCCTCAGGCTATGTTTGTGTCTGTCAGTGTGGATTCACAAAGCCAGTTGCAGGACAGCCAGGAATACATACCTGCCAAGAAACCATGTCTTGAAAAACAAACAAAACAAAACAAAATATCATATACTAGTTGTTTACAAAATGTATTTTCTATTAATTCCAAGTAACATATATTGTAAACCAGGATGACAGCATGATTGGGCTCAGGTTAGGGTCCTCTTCTAAACTGGCTTCTCACATGGCCATTCCTCTGTGTGTGCTTGATACAGGAAAAAGGAAAGAAAAGAAGGAGAGGGGAAGACAGATTTTTTTTTCCTATTAGTACTCTACTAATCCTTTTTAAAAGGCCCTATCTTCATAACCTAATCTAAACTTAATGAGTTTCACCAAAAAATGATGGAGAGAGAGAGAGAGAGAGAGAGAGAGAGAGAGAGAGAGAGAGAGAGNCATTTTGACTATGTTAGTCCTGCCAATCCATGAGCATAGGAGATCTTTCCATCTTCTGAGATCTTCTTCTTTTTAAAAAAAAAAAAGAAAAGAAAAAGAAAAAAGAAAAAGAAAAAGAAAGGAGTAAAAACTAAAGGTATGTGAAGGGAACCAGGAGAATACATAGCTTCATGTGCAAAGACATTGTAGCAGAGGAAATGAGAGTCACTTAAAGACCTTGAAAGTATAATCTGCCTTTTTCAAACAATGTGCAAAGAAAATCATTATCAACTATAAATCAAATATTACTTTAAAATTCCAAGATTTGTTAAAATTTATAACTAACATTGGCCACTGTTATGCTTCAGAACCCTTTTGTGTATACAAAACCAATTTTTATATCTCATAACATTTATAAAAGCCCTTTAGATAGGGTTATTTGATGTCCTCTGCACAAAAGAGGACAAATGTAGGCAGCTCAGTGAACTAGGAAAACAGCGGAAATAAGGCTAGAGAGATGGTTCAGATGATAAAGGTGATCACTACCAAGACTGATGCCCTGAGATCAATCCCTAGGACCCACGGTTGGAAGTTGAGAATCCACTCCCACAAGTTGTCTTCTGACTTCCACATTCACACCATGACAAAAGGCACGTGTGTTCACGTGCACACACACACACACACACACACACACACACACACACACAGAGAGAGAGAGAGAGAGAGAGAGAGAGAGAGAGAGAGAGAATAGATAAATAGATGAATTAAAACCACTGTTGGTTTATCCAGGCAGTGGTAGTGCACACCTTTAATCCCAGCACTCAGGAAGCAGCAGTAGATGGATCTTTGTGCATTTGAGGCCAGCTTCATTGGTCTACAGAGCTAGTTATAGGGCAACCAAGGCTACACGAAGAAACTCTGCCTCAAAAAGAGATAGATAGATAGATAGATAGATAGATAGATAGATAGATAGATAGATAGATAGATAGATAGAGCTACTAAGATAAATAATAATAGAAGAATAATGGCAACATAGAAACTGGATAGTGGTGGAGAACCAATAATGTCAATTTGGGAAAAATAGTAGAAGGGCTCAAACACTCAGTGCATCCCAAATGGGATGGAGCAAAGGCAATGGAGCCTACCTTAGCAAATTCTTCATTAAATCATCCAAGTGACCCTTGAAATAAGATTTGCCAGGGAGAGAGATGGAGGAGAGTTATTATCATTGAATGGAAAACTCTAGGACAGTGAAGGTATTTGACATCAATATAGAAACTTGCTGGATAATAAAGTCTAATGGAATCCATTTCAAAGGAGTTGGGTTTTTGAAAGAAACAAAGAAATGAAAATGTTTAGAAATATAAAGAAAGAGACATCTACCTTACACCCAGCTCCAGTGTGACAATTAAAGAAGATTTACTCAAATAGGAATAATTCCAGACAACAGAGTTGTAGGTTCTATACAGTTATGTCAAAAGTAAGTGATGGGAATGTGAAGATAAGTGTCTGTACAGTGACACAGGTGACCTGATGGGTGCCTATGTGCTTCCAAGCGCACAGTGACAGACCTGGGTAATCATGGAACATAGTAGAGGCCTCTGGGTGAAGTAGGTATTCAACAAATTTAGAGTTTCGGTATCTATCATTGGTCCTGATAGATGCATAGAAGAAAGAGAACTGTTGGATTGGAAGATTGTTCTGTTTTTCTTCCAGTGACACTTAGAGAGATGATGCTCAGAAGATTTCTTCTCAGGTCACTCCTTCCATAGGAAGAATATATTTAAGGGCTATCCTCCTTTCAAGTTGATATGAGTGGGTAGAGCCTAGTAGTAGCTCTGGCTACTCTTTGGTGGTGTGGCAGAGTGTATAAACTGAGCATTTTACTAAAATAGCAAACTATCTTCAATAAGATGTGGCATAAGAGGAAAAAGGCATATTTATCTGTCTGTGACTACAGACCATATATCACATATCTAGCAATCTATTGTTCTATTAATATAGATCCTCAATATAGTACTATTCAGGTCCAGTGAGATTTTTAGCCCTATCTCACCTATAGTCCGTTGTGTGTACTTTGGAGCCAAATAAACTTGGGTTTGAATTTCTCTTCTGGTCTTTATGAACTGGTGATTGTAGATTTTCATGGTTCCCTCCTTATCTTGTATCTGTTGGGCCCTTACTACTCCGTGGATAGGCACAGATCAGATATTTGGCTCTGCATTTCTTCAAGTACCTTTCCTAAATCAAGGAAGGATCACTATGTCCAGCCATGAGGTAAACTGGTAAGGCAGGAAATCATATGTCTTGGGCAGTATCTGTGAATGAGATTCTAGCTCTCTCATCTCTGCTGTGAAGTTTAGAGTTGGGGGGTTCATCCCAATAAAAGAAAGCATGTTTTTTGTGGGTTTGAGTTCATTGGGTGGATTTTACTGAAAGCTGGCTTGATAAAGATTTTCATAGTCTACTTGCCTCCTTGCATGTGTCTCTGCTGCTTGTCTATAAGCATACTCTCTAGTTCATCTACTTACAGTCAACTCCTGTCTCACTCTTTGCTCTTGGTGAACCCAACACACAGCAGGGAATATGTAAATTACCTAAGTCTCAGAGCCTCTGTTTTATTCTCTGAAAACTAGAAAGTATCATATTTGAAAACAAACAAACAAAACAAAGTCGCTTCAGATTTAAAAGATGGTGGAGAAAACACCAGCACATACCTTAGCAAAGGGAGCTTCTGGGTCATTATGAAGAACCATTCATCTTTAATCCTGATGCCTCCTGTTAGCATTCCTTCTAGGCTCTGCCCAACAGTTACCTGGCAACAGCCAGATAAGCCTACCTTGATTTTAAAAAGCAAAACAAAAACAAAAAGGGTGGGGGGTTATTTGGCCCCAACTCTCTGACTCTTTTCTCTCCCTAACCCCTTCTCCACTCCTCTTCTCTTCTCTTCTCTTCTCTTCTCTTCTCTTCTCTTCTCTTCTCTTCTCTTCTCTTCTCTTCTCTTCTCTTCTCTTCTC
>NC_034590.1:66350385-66354560 GCF_900095145.1 Mus pahari
TCCTCTCCTCTCCTCTCCTCTCCTCTCCTCTCCTCTCCTCTCCTCTCCTCTCCCTAAACTGTATCTGTGATCTGGCTGGTACCCAGTGGGAGTTACCTCATCATGGGCCTGCTGAGGCACCCCCTCCCACCTCACCATACTGCACTCTACAAAACATATCCTGGTCTTTTAAAAACAAAACAAAACAATACCCTCTCACAGACAGGGAAAATGGCAGAGGAAACAGGAGCCCCCTCACAGACAGCGAATGCCAGAGGAAACAGGAGCCTAGTCAGCCACTCCTAGGAAGAAGAGTTCACCTGTCTTAGGAAACCCCCAAGCCTAATGCAATTCCAGTAATGGGCAGTTGGGTATAATACACTTAGGGACTTGGTAGGGTTAGAATAATTAAGAACTGGTTTTTAACAACCATAATAATTTAATGATATTTAACAATACTTTCAAATAGTTTATTAGATAATCTGTGGTGTTAAATGACAATTCAAGGAATGTGAGAAATACAAGATACATGTCTACCTGTAGCTTACCACAAAGACTATGTGGATAGAGAAGCCTCTCCCACAAACAGTTGCTACAGGAATTCTTCCCAGAAAGGATAGTGTTCCTGGTAGAAAGCGGAAGAGTTGATTCCCTGAGGCAGAATTATTTTAAAACTAAAATTATTGTTTAAAGATCATCCTGCCAATCACATATCAGAAGTAAATCATAAACATGGGCAAAGGTTCAAGTTTCTGATATGTTTACAGGCCCCATAACTATTGCATAATGAGGCAATTTTATGTAAATCTCTTCAGAATTAGATCTGGACATTTGCAAAGGGCAGTGTCACCCATTGGAAATATAGCAATGAGTCTCTTTTCTGTTTCTTTGGTGTTCTTTGTCATGGGGAAATTTGCATGAAAATAGGATTCTGATTACTCCCCTGTTTCTCAGGCTTGTTTCTTTCTTCAAAACTGAAAGTCATCCAGTGACAGGCCAGCTTCCGGCATTCATAATTAAAAATAAGCAAGAACTTGAAAGAGCCCACTGCAATTAGAGGAATAACCTCTGTGTCCTGGGAATGAAGGTGTCAACCAGCTCTGTAATCATGTCATATCCATTGTGACCAGGGGAACAAAGGAGAAGGTGCAGAGGGCAAAGGGCCATTGGGAGAAAAGAGGCTGAATCCTGAGGTAGATCATTAAATTGTGGAGGAACCCTGTGGAGCGAGCATGCTCTGTTCCATGGCTGGGTGAGGAAGCAGGAGCAGTGCAGGACCACTCTTAGAGAGAGAAAGTGCCCTTGGAGCAGGCTATGTTTTTAATGAATCCTGTTACTGGTGGGGTGAGACTCATCCTGCCATTCTCTGTCCTCTCCCAACTTGTACTTGTTTCCCTTGGCTCCTCATCTCTTCTTCAGCAATGTGGATCTTAAAGGCAAAACCTTCTGGCTCTTGCTGATTGGCAGACAATATATTCACTGAATACCTATTCACAGTCAAGCACTATGAGCACAGAGGTGAACACATGAGATTGCCTATGAGCAAGAAATGAGATGGGCCATCCAGCAAAATAACCATGAGAGCGGCCAGGAACTTTGGTGTTGAGTCTCAAATCCCTGGACAAATGGCTGAGGTCCCTATTTAGCATCCGTAGGAGCAGCCATGTCTACTTCCTCCTTTCATTCACTTGACATGTACTCAGGAGAACTGTTGGACAGCTGGGAGTTCAAGGTCAACTTGGACAACAAAGTGAGTAAGAATTTGACGATCCAGTAAGTGCTTGTCTATAATCCCAGTACTCAAGAGACAGGCCAGAAGAGCACAGGTTCAGGGCCAGCCCAGGTTACATTTAGAGTTCTAGTCTAGCCTGGGCTATATAGCTAATATCTGTTTAGAAAACCAAACAAAACAAAAGAATTTTTTTTAACTTATTAACATTACATCCCTTTTACTGTCCCACTCCAAGTCAACCCCTCCCACAAGACTCTCCCCATCTCCCTTCCCTTTCTCCTCTGAGCAGGTAGGAGACCCCTGAGTATCTTTCTACCCAGGTACTCAAGTCTCTGTGAAGTTTAGGTGCTTCCTCTGCTACTGAGGATAAACAAAGCAGCCCAGCTAGAAGAACATATCTCAGATACGGGCAGCAGCTCTTGAGATAGCCCCCACTGCAATTGTTCAGGAACCACATGAAGCCCAAGCTACACATCTGCTACATATGTCGGGAGGGGGTCTAAATCTAGCCCCGTGTATGTTCTTTAGTTGGTGATTCAGTCTCTGAGAGCCTGGAGGGTCCAGGTTAGTTGATTCTAGTGGTCTTCCTGTGGAGTTCCCATCCCCTTAGGAACTGTAATCCTTATTCTTCCCTAAAATTGTATAAGCTCCATCCACTGTTCGGTTGTGGGTATCTGCATCCTTCTGAGTCAGCTGGTAAGTGAAGCCTCTCACACTCTATCATTAATAGTGTCAGGGACTGGTGCTTGCTCATGGAGTGGGTCTCAAGTTGGGTTGTTATTGTTCGGCCATTCCCACGTTCTCTGTTCCGTCCCTAATCCCTGCATTTCTTGTAGACAGGATAACTTTCCGGTTGAAAGTTCTATCCATTTGCCTGCAAAATTCAAGATGTCTTCAAACAATGTAATCTTATGAATCTAATAATGGACACCTCTATTTCAATGTTCTCTCTGTCACTGAGCCCATACTTACTTTAGGGAACATGCTAGACATTGTGTCTATGTCTTACAGGACCCCTTGAAATTCTATTTCTCTGGGCCTGTATTTAATGATAAGTAGGTATTATGTACATGTTATTAATCTTATATATTATTTCTGAGATATCCAAAGTGCTAAATCATAGAAGCTCACAAGTTCTGTACCTGTGCCAACTACAGAAACCATACTAGAGAAGAATGAGGGTCTCTTTTATGGAGTAGAGGTTGCAGAAGAATAGAGTAAAGGAGAGCCAGATCTGACTCTGCTTGCAAAGGTTTAGCCAGGGAGTGCAGGGTCTCACCCTTTCTCTTGTGCTCCTGCTTTGTCCTGTCCCCCCCCCCTTACATTTTGATGTACTTCTATTTCCTTCACGGCTGGAAAAATGTTGAGCTTAGTTTCATGAACTCCCCAAGCTTAAGGTTGTCTGGATGGAAAGGTTAATCATAAGTATACCCAGGAATAGTGCAGGTGGGCACACATTATTCAAGTATGTGCCTATTATGTGTGGTACAGAAGATAAAAGTCATGTGCCCACAACTGGGAACATGTTTGTAGTATAGGTTCATTGCTGACGGGTGCTTACTCAAGTCCAGGCACTAGGCTTCCTGGAATCAAACACTCTCCACAGGCTGATGGCGAGCTCCAATTGAGTTTCATGCACTTCTACCCACATACATCCAAGCTTGACTTCATCAACTCAATGAGATTTTTTTCAACCCATCACTCTCAAGTCCATCTTTACTTGAATCCACACTACTATCTGAGCTAGAATCTAGGAACTCATTTCTGCATCTTGCTCACTTGCCTACTTCTGTCCCAGGACTTGCTCTGGACTAGATCTCATGGAACTTCTCATTAAATAATATTTTTCTCAGACTGACTTGTACTTTTGACAGGTTCTACAAGAGCACCGTCACTGGTCTTCATGACGTCATTTCTCTCTACTCTAGTTTCCTATCTGTGCCCTTCAAAGAACCATGGGTCTATATGAGTGCCTGCTTTACCACGTAGACTCGAAGTCACACAGGGCCCAGATAGAATTTTTCATCATCATATACCCCTAGTTTCTAGCATAGACTAGTACTGAGTAAAGATCTATTGTTTTCAGGTTTTAGGGTAGAACAGAAGAAAAGAAGAGAAATGCTAAACATGCCTATTAGTTTCAAATCATGAATTTTCTGAAAGATTATTGATAAGTAGTAGAGAAAAAAAATCAGCACCTCTAAGAAGGATTAGTACTACATACTATCTTTAGTGAAATCAATGTTTTCATTACACACACACACACACACACACACACACACACATATGGGTTAGTTTTTTTGTTGCAGTTGTTGTTGAAGATGGGAGAGACACAGGGGAGACATGGAATAGAGGAAGGGAAGAATAAATAACTTTTCCTTTTCTGAACAGCTTAGAAACATACATATGGTTAAAAGCACGTGTGTGTGTGTGTGTGTGTGTGTGTGTGTGTGTGTGTGTGTGT
>NC_034590.1:66354567-66359500 GCF_900095145.1 Mus pahari
TGTGTGTGTGTGTGTGTGTGTGTGTGTGTGTGTGTGTGTGTGTGATATGCATGTATTTCTGTCTTTAGCTTGGCTTTTCATTAAACACTGAGGGTAGATGTGCAGCACCAGGATCACTCCCCGGTATTCATGGTTGCGAAGCTCAGGCTTCTATCCACCCAATGTGTACCCAAGTGTAGAGATACAAGGCTAATCCAACTAACAGTAAAATGACAAGGAAGGTCTGAGAGTGTCCAGCTTTCCTGAGTTGCTCCTTTTCTGTGAGAGTGTCAGGCAGAGGTCTTGTCTGAAAAGGAGAGGTAAACTGGATTTGTTATCTGAGTGTATTCATATCTCCATCCAAAATACCTGTCTGGCTCTTAAAGCCGAACAGGAAAACTGTCAGTAGCTGGCAGAATTTAACAGAATTGGCACATCTCAGTATCAGAAGAGGAAATGGGAGAGATGCTTCAAGGTTAAAAGCAGACATGATAGAAAAGCCAAGTCAGAGTGCAACTCAGAGAAAAGAACTATGGGGCCCTCAGTCACTGAGCGGGGAGATTTGATTCTGTGTGCACCAAGTCCCCACTCAGATTAAATTGTGCTGATATTAGTGAAATTTTAAAAGTTAAATCTGCATGCATTCAATTTTGCTCTAAGATGTAAGTCTTTTTTTTTTTCTTTCTTTCTTCAATATAAAACCATCCATATACCATCATGCCCTGTATGTCAACATAGTCCTGCCTATTGGGCATGCAAAATTAATAAAGAAAATATATTCCAATCTAGAAGCTCTAGAGGGATGTAGAAACATCATCCTAGGATCTGATCTGGAAAGGACTGTGGCTATGGAGCAATAGCTAACCCATCACGGGGAGAAGGAAGAGACAGGGAGGATAGCTGAGTAGCGCTGTATGGTGGAGGAGGTGGCATAGCCCTGGGGGCCTGGAGGTCTCTGGCATGCAGCGGAGCTTGGGCATTAGAACAATCACGTAGCTTCTGCTTCACCAGTAGAAAAAAGCCCACAAGAGCCAGTACATTGTGCTGATTGCTGGGTGATTTATTTTCTCGCCACACAAGGCTCCTGGAATCAGCACTCGCCCGCAGCTTGTGACATTTTCAGGATGGAGCTGCTTTCTTCTGTGCAGTTAGCAATATTGACCTTCAGATTGCAGAGGGTCAGACAATCATTTCCGAGAAGAAAATGAAATGCAAACAAATACATAGCCTATAGACGGTTGTGCTGGAGACGACTTTATTTACTATCAGACGGTCTGGCCTCCAGCCCTGGCCTCAATATTGTTATAAGCAAGTCACTGAAGGTCAGTGAGGCTTAGCTGCCTCATCGATCAAATCTGTCAATAAAATACATGTGTACACATGGACACATAATTAATGTTAGGGGAGGGGATGACATAGAGGGATGATGCCAGCAGACAGGGAGTGAAGGCAAAAGTGGATGTGTGGTGACAGAGATGATCTGGGACTTGCCACCTTATTACCTTATTTTATTCCTGTCTGGAAATCTGTTCTCAAACCTGTACTAGGCAATCTTCTCCAACCTTCCTTCTATACCACCCTGTGCAGACTTAACGTGTACTGGAGAGTTTTCACATCTCATTCTCTTAGTTGTATTTAACTGGATAGAAAATATTTCGTATACCTTTCCCCTATAATCTCATGGATTTAGCACAGTCTCAGCGTTAGATTTGGTCATTTGATCATTTTGTTATGAATGGGGTGTGTGTGTGTGTGTGTGTGTATGTGTGTGTGTGTGTAAGTGCACTCACATGTGTGTATGTGTGGGCATGCATATTGTGTGACTGTGTGGTTCTAGCCTGGCTCATCCTAGCTAGACATCATCCTAGATTCTTTCCCCCATCTCTTCTCCAGGCCTGGATGAAATCATTCTATTTAACAATAATCCTGTAAAAACTCAAACCTGAAGTGAGAGACATGGCAGGACTTTCCCCAGGGACAGAGAACTCTGTGGAACAGCAGAGACAAATAAGGTTAGCACCGTGTCTCTGACTGAGCTATGAGTGGGACTAGATCCTGTGGGATCAGGCCCCTGACGCCATGGGACACTGCTTAGTCTGTTGTTTCCCTACCTACAGGGTTTTCAGCCAACCAGAAGTAACCTAGAATTATCCCAAACTGCCTACCATGAATTCCTGAGAATTTCCAGGTGAGATCTTTAAAGCAAAACAGCAATTTGAGTGATGGTCTTAATCTCTCAAATGAGGATGTGTCTTAGCTCCTGAATTCAGTCCCAGCCACGCCCTCTGTGCTGGATTTCATCTGGTCTTCAAGACAGGCACAGGTATCCCAGCTGTGGACAGGGCATGCTCCTCTGTTTTGACATTCCCTCTCCATTTCTGTGGTCCACAATCCTGTAATCTGAAAACTGGTTGATGGAGTGAGCAGGAGGGGATACTGTCTACCACTTTTAACTGGAGCTGACTATGGCTGGGCCTGTTCTGCAAACCAACTGAGCTTTCTTTGTGAACCTGCTGTGGCTACGTGCACAAGGATTAGAGAGACCTGGGGAAAGAGTCAGGTTCAAATGCCCAAGGCTGTCTCTGTCCCGTGGACTCAGACATGCTAGCCTCTAGGTGAATTTTTATTTTATTTGTTGCAATGTTTTTGTGTGCATTTATAGCTGAGATTGGGGGTAAGAGAGAAGACACTGAATGTGCAGACTGGCAGGGAAGAAAAGGTGATTTGAGGCTAGAAAAGCCCCGTGACCACCATCTCATGCTGCATTTTCTCAATGGCATTCATTTTAAAAGCTTTCTTAATTCTTTCTCATTCAGCCCAGGAAGGGAACACATCACCCAAGGATGTATTCAGGAACATGTCTGCTTATCTCTGCCAGTCAAAGGAAGTCATCCATCTCTATCACTCCTCCAGACAGATATGAGAACAGTCTTATTGTTTCTGACTTTTTAAAAGCTGTTCCGGGATTTTGTTTATTTGGGAGTTGCACCATAGCTGTTTGGTGTGTTTTTTATTTTGTTTTGTCATTTCCTGTGCTTTCAATTCCATAGTGCTCTGTTATCTTAATCCTCCTTCCAACTAACTAACTGGGACAGACACCAGCAGCTACTGTATTTTGTAGGTGGCTGAGCTGTGCATTTTATAAGATAGGTATGTCCCATCTTAGTTAGCTGTCTTTATACTCCTTTGGTAGACTTGGCCCATGTTCACATAATGTTCCAAATCCTGATACAACTTGTTTCTTAGGAAAATAGAGGAGAGGGCAATCAGAGAGTTAGCTCAAAGTAAATTATGTAGGTATTTAACACATCTTAATGAAAAATATTGTGTTGCACAATTAATGGAGGCTAATTTTTTTTAAAAAAAATCCTATTTGCTCTTCAACCATGCATAGGAGTACACCCCTGTGATCTTGGCATTCATACAATCATATGTTTAAGTTTAGTCTAGGATATAAAGATAGCCTCTGTCCCAACACAAGATAAAACAAATGACACAGGCAACAAGAAGTACATCAACAACAAAAAATGGTGCTTCAAATATGTTTCATAAATTCCAGTTGAAGAAATGGTTAAAGAAGAATTAAAATATGGAATCAACTCATGTAATGGTTGCATACATCCCTGAATTCACTTGATAATGTGTGGACTTATTTTTGTGTATTATTGTATATACTCAACAGTAATCTATGAGATTTACATACTGGGTCCAATAGTTCTCTGAGGAACAAAACATTGGTGGCAGTGACAATGTTGGAGTGGTATGCTGGACCTTCTAGTCATGCTTGTATAGGTCAATCAAACTTGAGTTTTGTGCAGTATAAAGAACAAGATGTGGTATCCTAGTTTACTTCTCCATTGCTCTGATAATTCTCTGGTAGTACCAACTGGGGTTTTAAAGGGTTTATTTGGTTTACACATCTCATTCCCATTCCATCCCTGAGAGAAACCAAAGCAGGAACTCCAGCAGAAACAGAGGCAGGAATAGCCATGAAAGAAACTACTTACTAACTTGCTCCTTATGACTCGCCTAATTTGCTTTCTTGTACCATCCAGGACCACCTGCCCAGGGGTGACATCCCTCACAATGGTATGGTCTCTCCTATATCAATCATTGATCAAGAAAATGGCACAGAGAGCTGCCTACAGGCCAATCTGGTGGAGGCTAGTCTTCAACCAATGTTTCTTCTTCACAAGTATCTCCAGCACATGCAATGAAGATGGTAACAGGCTCAGTATGACTACCCAGGGAAAAGATGCTTATTTTGATAACTCAACATCTCACTGAGCAAATTACAATATCTGAGAGCTGAACATCACATCAAAGCAGGATAAACTTCAGCACGGCCCACCCATACCCCAAATTCAGCTTTGCATAACACTAAGGCAGGGACACCTCCTTTCAGCTAAGTGCATCCAGTGTTAAGCTGTATGATGCACAGCGGGATGACAGAATACAGTATACAATAGTCTCAGCATTGAAAACAGTTCTTACCTTTTTTATAACTCTACTCTAAAAACATTCCTCAGTTTTACACCGTGATATTTAGTAACTAGAAGCAGTATCAAGTATCCAGGAATCACAGAGGTCATATCAGTAAGTTCTAGGTCAGACACGGGGCTTATTTTTTTAGAGAGAAATCAGTAAGACTTAAGGTAGCCAAAGACAATTTAATTAGTATAGGAAAAAAAGAATTTATATCAAGCCAGTACATATCAACTTTAAATGACATGCTCCAAGAAAGGATAAGAGGTTTCCTTAGAAAGATGATAAGAAATGACATCACGTTGCTGGGTGGTGGTGGCACGTGCCTTTATTCCCAGCACTTGGGAGGCAGAGCCAGGCAGATTTCTGAGTTCAAGGCCAGTCTGGTCTATAAAGTGAGTTCCAGGACAGCCAGGGCTACACAGAGAAACCCTATCCTGAAAAACCAAAAAAAAAGTTATTTTCAGGG
>NC_034590.1:66360416-66400928 GCF_900095145.1 Mus pahari
AGGAGGAGGAGGAGGAGGAGGAGGAGGAGGAGGAGGAGGAGACATACATCACACGTGAACATTGTATGGACAGCCTTGGAATATGACACAGTAATAACCTTCTAACCATTAAATTATCAGTGGTTGCATCAACCTTTATCTATCTTATGTGTACACTTCTTCAGTGTGCCTTTCCTTGAAAAATATCTAGAAACACATTGTAATTTTTTGAATTACACATGCCTGATATCCTTTCATTACTATTGTGTCAACGGTCCTTCTGAAGCATGCTTGACCTTTTCAGGTTACATTGCCACCTTTCCTAAACATTAAATTGCTAGAGAACCACTGGATGGGGTCAAATAATTTATCAGGACAAAGAGCTTTGACTGGGTAGATGTGGTGCATTTTCCACACTGAAAGTCTCTGTCAACCAGCAGGAAACTCTCAGAGGAGGCGTGTCAGAAGGACACAATATGCTGATTGCACTATCCAAGGGCCATCTTGAAAGGTGTGTTTGAAGCAACCACTAGATGGCGCTGAGATTTCAAAATGGATTATTCTGAGAAAGGCTGGGAAGTGTGGTCAGAACCATCTCCAGCCCCTTCTGGTCAGTGTGTACATTATGCATGCAGAGTGAACTCCCCTATCTGTTCCACATTTTACATCATGTCAGTGCTCCTTATAAAAAATGGACGGAGTAATAGCAGTTATTTAGTGTTCTTGTAAGGACCACATTCAATAATGGACAGTAAGGTATTCTGTAAACTATAAACAATTGACTAGATATTACTATGCCTAATTGTTACCAATAAATGTAAATCAAATGAGTAGAAAGTTATGAGAATGGAGGGTAGCATATTGAATGAGCTTTATAAGTCATTCAGTAGAACAATTGACTAAGCATACCAATATTGAATGACTCCATAATTATCTATATTTTCATATTGATAATTTTTTCAACCCAAATGATAAGAAGATAGAAAGACATAGAATGGAAAGAGAGGAAGAGAGAAGGGAGGAAGATATGGGAACACGTCTAAGTATTCCATTATCATCAAATTATATGTCTTTATCTCTGTGTAGGCTTAGTTCTAGATAAACTGATTTTAGCAATTACCAGGCAAAGATCAAAATAAAGACCATGTACTTATTTGTCATAAAATACATTGAAAACCTTATATATTGTGCTAACTTCTGAATTTCTTATATACATTTTGAAAGGTAAGTTTTTTCATTACAGTTTACATAAGAAAAATTATAAAGAACTGCTTTCCTATATTTTACTAGGTTATAAAGGATTATCTAACATATTATGTATCCTGTTGGCTACCAAACCAATCAGAATCTGTTTTATTATCCATCCGAATATAAAGGCTCATTGTACTGTATACTGATGTTTCCTGTCGTCAGGGTATGGCACTATTCTGTTCTCAGAAAGACCATTTGACATTTACCATATCTCAACACTTTTTTGGAATGTATAAGAAAATTAATAAATAAAATCTGATAACATAGTTTCAATGTACTGAGTTACATTGATTTGTAAATTCAGCTTAACTTCTGGCCTGTTTATTCACCAATTTGCTTTTTGTCTAGTAGTCAACTAGGTGTAGAGAGAAAAAGATACACACAGCCTGAGTTAGAGACCGAGGTCGGGAGATTAGTAAACTGTCTCTCTAGTAGTTACTTTACCTGTCCTTGGGACGAAATACCTGCCAAACACCAGTCAAGGCAGCAAGATTTTGTTTGGTTCACAATTCAAATCCATGATGGTGGTATAGTCAAGCCAGCAAGGAGCTTAAAGCAGCTGGTCTCCTGGCATTTCCAGCAAGGAAAGAGATGAAGCTACAGCCCAATAGACGTTATTGTTTTTAATGTTCAGTCCAGAGTTCCAGTCCAAAGAAAGGCACCGCCTACATTTAGGGTGAGTTTTCCTACTCAAATAATCTAATACACACTCCCACAAAGGTATCAAGAGGCTTGTTTCCATGGTGATTCTAAAGGCCATCGAGCTCCCTACCAAGATTAATCCTCACTGTTTCTAAGTCATTTTGCATGTGGCATTATCAAATTTTAGTGCAGAGGTGAGCTTACCAGAATGGAATTGTAGGGACAAGATACCTGAAAAGGCTCAGAATGTGTCTTGAGAGAGAGAGAGATCTGGAAAGTCTTGGGGAAAGGACCTATAGGTTGATCTAAGGGTTAGGAATATTTGAGAACAATAAGGAAGAGAAATGGTGGGGGGGGTGGGGAGAACCTGCTCAATTTCTAGGGATAATGATTTGCCTGCCATTAGAAAAAAAGGTTTGCTGTAACTGATCATTGACTGAAGGCTTGAACACCAGGTCAAAGAATCACTGCTCCATACATACGTGTAGCTGTTGTATAATATTCAGGCTCGGTTAGGTGCCTCCTCATAACTGGCTCTATTCTATGTACAGCATCTTCCTACTGAACTAACTACTGATCCTTAAAGATCCTCTGGTTGTTTCTGAGGCTCCCCAGGTAATCAATTGCAGTAAGATTCTAGAAAACTTTCTTTCTAAATTAGCCTGGTTTGTTTGGTTTTTTTGTTTGTTTGTTTTTCTAAGACTGGTCCCTACAGGAAGTCCTGGCAGCTCTGGAATTTACTATGTAGATGAGGCTAGACTGGAAGAAACCAAGATCCAAAGGCTTCTGCCTCCCTCCAGGTTGCTGGGTTTAAGAGGTGTGAACTACCACACCCAGCCTCCAGGTTTACATTTTGATGCAACACTTTATTTAGTGTTGACCGCCCAAAACTATTCCTTAAAAAAAAAAAAAAAAAAAAAAAAAAGATTGGATGTCAACCTCTCCTACACCCCATTACTCCTCAGCGTCAAGGTTAATTTCATATTCCCTCCTATCTAACTTTTCACTTTTCTATAAATGTGTTGTTTTTTTTTTTTCTTTTCGGCCTTATTTTTGCTTTTAGACGTGTTTGGGAAAATGTTAATTTGGTTAAGCAGATTAAATGCTCCAGAAGAGATGATCACTTATTTACTCAACAGAATTCTTTAGATATTTGAAATAATTATGCAAATCTCTGCAGCTTGTTGGCCTCCTGATGAGGGCCGTTTACTTGTCAATCTTATCAAATGTGGCAGAGTTTTGAGACAAAACATTTCATGAAGTCTCCGACACCCATTACTCTTCGAAAACTTTTCTCTCGGTCTCCATTCCTGTATGTTTTCGGTTTTATTTTTTATTTGTTTATTAACTAATTTGATCTTTGACAGTTCTAAACACACATGCGCATGCTCTTGTCGCATTCATTTTTCAGTCTTCTTTTATGGTTCTCCAACTCCCACCACTTCCTCCTTCCCAGAGGCTGTAATGAGGACCAGTCTTCCTGGCATGTGTGGCAGCTATCCGTGCCATAGGATTCTTTCAAATACATAGAGCCCATCTAACCAAGTAGCTCCTACCTACTCTTCTGTTTGTTGATCCTTATTCATCCAACAAATCATTATACAGCATCTACTCTGTGCTGGGAACATCATGGAGCAGACCTTTACCTGTGGAGTTTAAAACCTGAAAGAGAAGCCAGGATCAATCGAATAGGAATCTAGATGCAATGAAAAGGAGCTGAAAGCTACTTTAGAGTATCAAACAGTTTAAAAGAGAAAATCCACCTTCTTAAAGTCACCTTAAAACTGAGGCTGGGCCGGGTGGTGGTGGCGCACGCCTTTAATCCCAGAACTTGGGAGACAGAAGCAGGTGGATTTCTGAGTTCGAGGCCAGCCTGGTCTACAGAGTGAGTTCCAGGACAGCCAGGGCCACACAAGGAAACCCTGTCTCAAAAAACCAAACCAACAAACAAACAAAAACAAAAACAAAAAACAACAACAAAAAAAACTGAGGCTGGAAGAAGGGGAAAAATAAACAAATGGAGAGAAATGAAGTGAACAACAAAATTCATTGTGTGGAATTATGGGAAACAAATGAGTAAAAGGAATAAGGTAAGGACCTGGAGTGGTCCTGATGATAATGATACTGATACTCATGGACATTATTCTAAGGGAAGGGAATTACTAAGTTATAAAGCACCCACACACATACACACTCATGCGCGCGCACGCGCGCGCACACACACTCATGCACACACACACACACACACACACACACACACACACACACACACACGACTATCGAGGCTTGGTTAAAAAAAACTGAAGGTGGGCCGGGCATGGTGGCGCACGCCTGTAATCCCAGCACTTGGGAGGCAGAGGCAGGTGGATTTCTGAGTTCGAGGCCAGCCTGGTCTACAGAGTGAGTTCCAGGACAGCCAGGACTGCACAGAGAAACCCTGTCTCGAAAACCAAAAAAAAAAAAAAAAAAAAAAAACTGAAGAAAGAATGTGACTAAAGGAGGTACATGGTGGGTACATGGTGGGGGAGGAGAACTAAAACAGCCCTTTGCGGGGTTGGGGATTTAGCTCAGTGGTAGAGCGCTTGCCTAGCAAGCACAAGACCCTGGGTTCAGTCCTCAGCTCTGGAAAAACAAAAACAAACAAACAAACAAACAAACAAACAAACAAAAAGCTGTCCTTTGTATCCCCATGTAAAAGAAGTGGGCCCTCTGAGAAGTGACTCAGTACATCCAAACGGCCACCCAGAGGCAGCAGTTACTGTGCCGTCCCGTCCATAGTCCATCCTTAGCAGCTTTTGCTTTGAGTTATAGGACTAGGGTAAATAAATGTAAATAATCTGTAAACTTCATCTTGTCAGTAATTTTTTCTTCTCACCTTTTCTGTTCTTTATGTCAAATAATTACTGGATCATACAAAACAAAGCTGACCCGCCATGCCTTGAAATTAACCTTCATCTGACTGGCCCTAAGTATGTAAGTGTTGGTGTTCTGAGTCTTTTTGCCTCTGCCAAGTTCAGCCACACACAGTTAACTCCTTTAATTTTGTCTCACCCAGTTAGTCCCATTTTCTTAATCATTTTTGTTCCTCCTCTCCCTATTCCCTTGAAAATTGCTTTATCTCATGGTCAATTTATCACATAGCCATTTAGGTTTTTACCACCCACATAAACCCCCCCAGTAAAAACAGCAGAGAGAAGCACATTCGCACTCCTGTCCAACTTTGCAGAGTGCATTGCTCAGTCTTGCCTCACAGCTGACTGTGTGTGTGTCCCTCCAAACTTGGAGTCAAACTAGGTGGTTGCCTATATGGTAACATCTATGCCCTTTTGACTGTCAAATTTGGAGGGCAGAAAGGGACTGGTGTAGGATATATTGTCTCTGTCATTAGACCATCTTTCCAAATGTCCAGAAACTTTAAGTTAACAATAGTTCTGTACTTGATGACACTTGAGAAAGTAGATCTGAGGTCAGACCAACAAGGGATAAACTCTGTGCACTGTCCTCTCCCAGACCTGGTATTTGGTTATTGATTTAACTGTTCAATGCCTTTGTATCCTTATATCTAAAGGGTAGATAGTGATCATACCTCTGAGGTAGGGCTATTGTAAGGATACACTGACAAGTACCTTAAAGATAGCTCGTAAGGGTGCTAGAGAGATGGCTCAGAGGTTAAAAGCACTGGATATTCTTCTGGAGGTCTTGGGTTCAATTCTTGGCAACCATATGGTGGATCACAATCATCTATAATGTGATCTGGTGCCCTCTATTGGCCTGCAGACACATATACAGACAGAACACTGTATACAAAATGATAATTTTTGAAAAAGATAGCTGGTAGAAGGTAAGAATCATGGAAATACTGGCATTTTATCTTTTGTAAAATGGGGATAATATAAATAATTGCATAAGGCCAACATAGCACACACACACAGGAACATACACACACACACATACACACACACACACACACACACACACACACACACATATACACACACCTATAACATATAAATCAAGGCACCAATATAATTATTTTTAGAAGTTCACAAAGTATATCCTTTTCCAAATATATTAGCTTTTATGAGTTAACCAAAAGGAAATAGTTTTTTATACATAAAAATTAACTAAGAAAACCATACACAGTGGACCATGCCTATAATCCCAGCATCAAGGGACTACAAGCAGACAGATAATAATTAAGAAATAAAACCATGAAAAGATAACTAATGAAGAAGGCAATTTTCCAACTTTTCCCCAGAAGTTGTGACTTCTTAAGACTTAAAGCAACAGGAGAAAAAAAAAATCATAAAGAAAAACAAGATTGATACATCCAACTTGATACAGTTAAAAACATTATGTGCAATAGAACAGAACTAAAATAAAAAGGAAAGCAATCGGTTAAGAAAAGTCTTTGCCCCCAATATACCCAAGAATGTTGTAAATATTAGACAATATGAGACGCAGTAACTCACGTGAAAAAATGCATACTTTCTTGTAAACTAGGCGCGCGAGCTACTGTGTTGCTGAAAACAGGGTTGTAATTTACTGAGTAACTTAGTCTTATGCATCCAGCACAGCCCTGGGCTTCACAACAGGATAATTCTTTTAATTCTTATGTGTTTTCCCACTTCTGGGTGGGTGGGTTTGGAACATCCGAAGCCTTCAAATCCGACTCATCTATGCCATCCTTCTCTACCATGCTCCCTCAGAAGGTTCAAAGAACCTACAGTTTGTCTTCAAGCCCATCTCTCTACTACTCCACACCCAGCTGAGTCCTTTACCACAGGCTGACTTAGTCTGTGTATGCTGTCAGCTGAGGAACTTCTGGGAGAGTTTTGGGATGTCACAGGGACATATAGTCTGCCTCTTCAACGCTTTTCCCATCCTCTCTCTTCCCAACCCAAACATCTTCTTCTCTTTGCAGCAACAAGTGTTTTCCTAACTCCCACAGTTCATCTATCTTCCTCTAAAGCCTGGAAGCCTACTACAAACCAGTTAAGGATGCTAGTTTTTGGCCAAACGAGTTCTTCCTTCCAAACATAATTATTACATTACCTTCTGAGAGAATTACATTTTCTTAATTCAATTATGCCGTGTTATTACAGACCCTCACAGAAGTCTTACAAAGATGTTTATTCTCATATCCAATAGAGAAAGACTTGGGGACAGAGAGATAAAGCCTCTACTCCTACTTACAACACACTGAGTGGCTATGCAGCAGTAATAATAATCAAATCATGATATGTGTAACTGAAATATAGGAAACATTTATTAGTCAAATGATTTGAATAATAAACTATCATCAAAGCTAACAGAAATGATAACTGTTCGCTTCTATCCATGCAACACCACTGTTTACCTTTTCTATTCTATTAGGATAAGATGAATAAACTTAGCACCCAGTTCAGACAGACTGATGGTTTTAGACTAGACATCAGTGTAAGAGACCTGTGAATATCAATCCCACAACAGCCAGGGGAAATATCCATTCCGTAAAGGAAACACAGAAGGGATGTGAATAACCTTCTCGAGCAATGGGCCTCACCCTTCCCAATGCTGTGCCTCTTTAATGCAATTCCCCATGTTGTGATGACCCCTAACCATAGAATTATTCTTGTTAGTACTTCATAGCTGTAATTTTGCTACTATTTTAAATTGTAATGTAAATATATGTGCTTTCCCTTAGGTGACTCCTCTGAAAGGGTTGTTTGGCTCTCCAAGGGGTTGGAACTCACAGGGTCAGAACCACCATGAGTCTAGTGGGTGGGTGGGTGGGTGGGTGGGTGGGTGGGTGGGTGGGGTTTGTGTTAGGACAAGCCATTTCTGTCATTAATACAGAAAGAAGGAATCACTGGAACTTGCAACCTGAAAACCTAAAAAAATCTCATACTGCAGCAAATTTCAGCTATTTCTGCATATCAGGATAAACTTTGTTGAAAAACAATAATAGCCAATAGTAGTGAATTATGATAAAGCTAATACCTATGTAGTGAATGTTCATGGATATTTGACCTCTTAAACAAACAAAAACAATTTTTAATTTTATCTCCAAAGGAAATTTTTATGGAGTGATTGTTTTTAATACATTATAAAAGAGAGCCATAAACAATACTATGTGCTGTATTTTTAATGTCTGTCATGTAAATAATTGTGCTACACAAGTCAATGGAATATAATTCAGCCATTTAAATTTCAATTGCGGACTGTGTGCTTACCTGGGAAAATGAGAACCTATAGTATCCTGCAAGGCTTAGGTCCAGGAACCCTGGCTAGGGATAATGAGGGGATGAAGAAAGGACAAACACACAGAAAAGCCTGGATCAGGTGGGAGTCTGCTACCCCAAGGCAACCAGGAACCTCCGCATGTTTATTAAGTATGGAAGAGAGGGAAGGATTATCTTGTCAGTAGGAGGTCTCTGTTACCCGCAAATAGGAAGATGCAGTTACTAATTTTTGCACACACGGACCAATTTTTCATACACGCTCATTTTCAGATGCCCAAGGAAAGCTTTGGCACTTCTCTTGAGCCTAACCATATGGCTTTCTCAATTTCCTCTGGGTCTTACAGTCCTCAACATGGTCATCATGGCCAAGTCCACAAAAGACTTCACTCAGGACTTCACGAAGGAAGTTGCTTCCTACCCTCTCTATACCTCCCTCTTTATTACTTCTTAGATGTTCAGGATACATCTTCATGCTTAGATAAGGGGAGCCTCACTCCAACACTGGACACCAGAGTGTAAGGATGACAAAGATCACAACGACTCTGCCCAACAAAACCAAAGGGGTTAGAGTCATGAATCTCATTGCGGATTGCTTTTGCAATATTAGGAGGTGAGATACTCATCATAAGCCTTTTTCATTTATGTGAATTTAATTGGACCACATCCTGGCTAGCATTTCTTTGGATCCAAGTACCACAACTGACTCGAATTATATCTACTCTCATTCTAAGGACATGTGACAACAACCACACATATCAGGCGGTATTCTATTTGTCATATTAAATCCTGTCCAAATTGCAGAGTTGTAAGCCATCATGAATAGTTGAACAGGGTTCAGTGGGACTCCAGACGATTAAAGGAGTACCCCCCAAAACAGAGGTAGTCATTGATATAAACAAACATGAAAGAATGTGACCCAGCTACTGAATGAAAAGTCAGTGGCCTGATGACAATGGTCCAGTAGGCATGGCTCTGTTAAGACTAACCTGCATGAATATAATGACTAGGCAGGCACCTCATAAATATAGCCACTGGATTGCTTTTTAATCCCAGGCTCTCCACTAGACTCAAATGGCCATATTGTGCCTTCAGAGAAGATACAAGCATACCTTTGCCTCCACATGACACAGGGATTGGGCCAAGACAGTTTTCAGTCATACCATCTTTCCATTGACACCTAAGGTTTTATTCACCTATCCTCTGGTGCCAGTGAGATCATCTTCTGTACAGTTTCACAACTTTCGTATAAATAAAGTCTTGTTGAGTGAATTGGTGGGAAGAGAGAATTCTCCCCCACCTTCTGTTCTTCTATTCCTTGTTTGAGTCATCTGTGAAATTTTCCTACCCTAGTATGTCCCCTTGGGCTGTAGGATATGCCCCTGTGATGAATTATTTTAAGTTGGATACAAATATTTTTAAATGTGCAAGAGATACAGGTAGGAGCATTGTCTGTCTTGATGTGTTGTGGAAGCCCTGTTAGCAGCACATACAGCTTTTTTTTCACATGTACAGCAGGTACCACTTTTTTTTCATTGTACTGCATTGCATTGCTTTGCAAACAACTTTGTTCTTCAAAGGCTGCAGGAGAACCACACCTTGAAGGTAGTTTCTTCTGTAAATTTAAGCACTAGGATGAACTTCTAAGTGCCTCTTCACAAGTCTTGTTAGTAATTTTAAAAGCTATTGTTTTATAAGTGCCCTTTCTGTCTTAGGGTCAGCTACAAGATGCTTCCAAAATTAGAAAAACCAGCCACAAAGTCTGGGGATAATTCTTTCAGGCCCCAGTGAATCTCAGCTAACATACCTCAGTTGATGACTCTTATTTATTTTCACAAAACAGCTAGGTTACATAAGTTAGGTTGTTCCCAAACCGGGTCATATATAAAGCTATGAAAATATATTTCCCTGCCTGAGTTCCTCTCTTGAGGCTGCTTTTAAAAGACAGGCTGCAACCAGCAGTCCCTGTATACTCCAGCTCCACACAGCCACCCTGTGCCCAGAGGTGGATCCTACACAGCTGTCTCCATTCACACCCAACACATTGTGCTCCTGGGTCTGGGCTTCCTAGGACAGGATCCTGGATAGAAGGAACTTATGCAGCCTCTGGTCTCCATCACAGCTCAGACATCTCAGCAGGCCTACCGTGGTGGGCACAGTACTCCATCACCATCATCTGTCATCTGTGTACTCCAAGAAGAGCAGAGGCACACCTCTTTTTTTTCCCTGTAATGCTTTGTTTCTTACTTTCACTCCATACAAATACCTGTATTATGTAGTAAAACTCACTGAATGGAATTCTGTCCATCTTCCTGTCCATGGACCAACAAACCAACCCTAAATCCAAAAATCCTTTCTAAAAATATTTGTGAACTGAATAGTCACAATTCAAACTTTCTATAGCATTTAACTACATTGAATATTTGAGAAATCTAGAGATGATTAAACTAAAATGTGTAGAGTCCAAATACACATACTAAACCATTAGGGGTGTGAGTGCTTCGAAGTCTGGTCTGGGCAGTAGTCTTTGAGTAAGTCTCCAAACAGTTCTATGAATCTAAGAAATACTCTATTTCTATTGTTACCAAAATAATATAGACATGTGGACAATGAGACAATATAGAGTTGTGACTTTTTAAGTTCAATTAGTGAAAGATACAGATATTCACAGGAGCCATCGTATGGATTATTTTTGCCATTCTGAGATTAAAGAAGGAAGGTGTCTTTTGGAAGGAGCTGATGTTGAACTATCAGGAAGGTGAAGCTGAAGGAAACTCAGGAAACAAAGTTGCTTCACATCCCTTCTGACGTGCCCAATTCCCCTTTCTATCCTCATTCCTTCCCAGCGTGCTCTTTTGTACAAGGCATTGCCAAAGGAAACTGATGCTCCTAGCACACAATCTCTTTTAAGAATGGCATCATGTGTCATAAAATTCAGGGGTTTAGAGGGTAGGAGAATTCAGAATTGGTGTAGAAAGAACTAATATCGGAAATGATCTTGTCTAAATACTGGACAGTATTGTTTTGGCTCCTGAATAGTCTGTCTTGTGTATTGTTTTCTAATTCCTTATCCATTCCTGTGTCACTGTGGCTTCCCTAAACTTTCCCTCAATCATTAGAGGTCTCCTCTTTTCACATTCTAATAAAATCCAGGTCAGCCTTGTAGCCCACTCTGCCTTTTCTCAAGCTGCTGAGACAGAGAGAGGCATGGCTGCCTCTCGCCTGCAATACAACTCTGAGCACATTTGCAGTATTTCTGACAGCAGATGTTTTATTCTACAATGGTAATACTCTCATAATCATGGCTACTCATGAAAATATACATCCATTTGGTTCCCTATTGATTGAAATTATGTAACAGAGAAACTGAAAGTCTATATACTGACAGGAGTCATGAGCATGAACCAGTCTTCCCTTGCTGTTATGTACAGCTTACAAAAATAATCATCACGCAAGAATCTAACCAAACATGCATGTTGTTATTCCTTATAAAAATGCTATAGATAGTTATCTATGTTATTTATATTAATTTGATTTATTTTTCTAAATAGTTCTAGAATAGTTTATTATTTTGGAACATAATATTTTAACTAATTTTCTTTTGATGGGTATTGAATTCTATTATTTATTTGTATTTTGTTTTTTCTTATTTAGAAATATCACTGTAATAAACACTTATCTTTTTCATATATGGATGGTTTTTGCGGTATTTTGGGTCCCTTTGTACAAACATACCAGCAGACATTTTGTTCACTTTTCTTTCTAGAAACAAAATTGTTGTCAGTATATATGGACTCATTGTACTGTGTGTGTGTGTGTGTGTGTGTGCGCGCGCGTGCGTGTTGTTGTTGTTGTTCTTGATGATGATGATGGTGATTAAATTCACAACCTTGTATAGGGCTGGTGTATATCCATCGACATATATCCTTAGCTTACATTTTGTATGCTGACATAAAGCCACATTGCCCACCAGAAAAGCTGCAAGCGTTAAAAGAGAGTGTATTAAACCCTTGGCATCCTGGCTCTTGCAATTTTGACTATTTTGATAATGTAATGCTTTCTTATTTCTCTGTCTTAGTATTAAGTTGGTTTCATGTAAAGCAATGATACAAATTTATTGTATTTTTGGTAACCATTTAACTTTTTAATACATATACACACTTGACTAATATAAACCATATAGGTTCTGAAACAGATACAAATCATTTAAAGTGTGTAACTGTGGCTCTGATTATGTGTCCCATACTATGTATTCACCTGAGGGGAATATGAAAGGACACTAGACTCAGGTGGGTAGAAGTTTGAATTTGTGTTCTATTCCTTGCTTCTTGTATGCTGAATCACATTTATAACCTCATCTTGCCTCAGTTTTTTTCTCATTAAAATGAGCTTCAACCATCTTGTCAGCTTTTTAAACCAGCATTAAAGGACCAGTCCCGTACCATCCTGCTACTCAAATTAAAGTTTGCCCAAACAAGCCCCTTCACCTTTCCTGTAAGCTAATTATACATGCAGCTTCCCAGGCTATCCCCACAAATTGTCAGTCAGTGGGGCACAAAGTGCCAAGACCTCCAGGTGACTCTTATTCCCTTTGATATTTGAGCAGCACAGGCATAAAACTGGAGACACAGCACCACACAGGAAAGACAATCAAAAACCCAACCATGACAATGCCATGTTGAGGAGATAGTCATAGCATGTCTCCAATATAATGAGCCACAGTTGTCACAAATTAAACAACCACAACAATGCAGGATTCTGTAAAATGCTACACTCCTTTAATATGCACAAATTCTGTCTCAGGGTAAGTGGCATGCTGTGTGATGGGATAAATGGGATTCGCACTTGGCAGCTGATGTGGGAGACAGTGGTGCACAGGCCTTGAGAACCAGAAAGGCAGGAGAGAGAATCCCTGATCTATCACAGGTTTGTTGCCCTGCTCCTAGCACATTGCTTACTCTCCTTTAACACTACTCATTGCGGGTGGGTTTTCTGGGGCTGTTAACTCATTGCCTGCATAGCACCACCATGAACACTAGCTTATTTCAAAGGTCAAGACTGAGACCCATCATCAGGATTTGTCAGTACTCTAAAGCTTCACATGGTCATTTCTCTCACTACTCACAAGATCTTACAAATTAAATATATAGTAGCTCCCTATTTTAGTCAAGCGTTAATCCCAAAGAGGTTAGGTGCCTACCCTGGCTGAGAGTACATATGTAAGCAACCTAGTTTCATAGCCGAACCATCATTTTTCTTTCCTACGGTTTTCTTTCTGTCTCTTTATTTATGTAGATTCACACAATATGTGTGTGGAAAAACTCTGTCTCTCTGTCATCTCTCTGTCTCTGTGTCTCTGTGTCTCTCTGTCTCTGTCTGTCTGTCTGTCTGTCTGTCTGTCTCTCTCTCTCTGTATGTGTGTTATTCTTTCTACAATGGTTCCCTGATTGACAGCTAATTTCTTATTAGCTGTCAATCACTTATTTTCTTTATCAAGTGCCAGTTTTTATTGAATATTTTCAAGGGACTTCCCCATCCTCTCATAGTCTCCACCCATTTCTGCTTTTTGGGGGATCTATCCCTGGAGTTCTATGTGTTCTGTTGGTGCAACAAATACATAGCAAAATATGGCCAAACTCAAGCCAATGCTTCATCTCCACCAGATGTCTCACACCTGGGTAAACATACTCATTTGTCTAAAAACCCCAGGCAGGGGACTGGACTGGGTTGTGACAGACATTCTGCTTTACCTGGTATGTTCAAAGTCTGGGGTTCAATTCCTAGCACCATCTTCAAAAGTTTGTAGGAACCATTCTAAGTTACTTGAATCAATTCATTTCAAATCAATTAAGAAGAGCCAGGAGTTGTCAACAACTTACAAATTAAAACGCTAAGGCCAAAGGATTATGATTACTGCTCAAGGTCTTGTAGATGATGAAATAAGGATAAGACTCAGATCATCTTACAACAGAATCAGGCTTTTACTCGCTACTTGTATGTTTCTCTTTTGAACTTTAAACTCATATCAAGAAAGCAGAAGGAAGCATTAGTGTCATCACTACAAATGAACAATGTACTCAGGGCAGCATGTATTCTTGATTCACTCTGGGACCGCATCCTGAGAAACCCATTTTAAGATGTGAATACCATCATCCAATAACACTGGTAGTACAGCTAGCCCCCTGAACATCATAAATTAGGATCAAGCTGGAGAATATTGGTTCTTTGAGATGATGGGAGGGGCAGCTCACTGGGATTGCCCAGCACCACAAGGAAAAAAAAAAAAAATCCTATATCAAGCCGCTACCCCAGAAAAGATCAAAATTTCAAACCTGAAGTGTGATTTTGCTCTTCGTGTTACTGTCATACCACCATAATTTTATTTTAAAGTAAGTCAAATCGGGAGCCATCTGTACACAGTCTGTGTGAGCTCATACATATTTTGTCAGTTACTAAACTCACGTTTTATTTCAGGTCCCCTGCCTATAGCTGGGTGCTGCAGGGAAGGCATCTCAGAAGAAAGAGCCATCAAGAATGGCAGAAAGGAGTCTGCTAATATGCCCAATGGGAGCAGTGACCTGAATTTCTTGTGGGATTTGTTTTGTCAGTCTTGACTGAAGCATTAGTCTTTTTTTTCTTTTTCTTTCTTTCTTTCTTTTTTCTTTTTTTCTTTCCCAGCCAGTCCATTCTGCCATCCTTGGTTTGATCCTGCATCTGGAATCTGTGACTCTGAATCTGAAGTGCAAAGCGCTGACTAATTTTATTTTCATGTGCATCTTTCCTATTCGGTAGCTCTGCTGCCTTTCTTTGAAGGCTGACCCTTGCCCTGTATATCTGTCCTCTGTGGCTGTTTTAGGATCCCGAAGCCTCCAGTAAGTCCAGCAGCATCCCTGTCCACACAGTGTGCTGAGAATGTTAAGGCACCACTTCCCTTTCCTAATTATGCACTCAATTATTTTTCCTCCTCTCTGTGAGAGTCGGCCGTCTTCCCATTTTCCAGATCATGTAGCTTGTAAATGTTTTCCATTTATCTTTCATTTGCGGCCCTAATTTGTTATCAAAGTGACAACTGGCAGCATTTTGAAGCTCAACATTCAGTTTAAAATACTAGACTCTGCCTTCCTTTACCACACCAAACACTTTTTTTTTTGTGAGAGTCGGCATTCACTTAAAACTAGTAGAACACTATTTTTAAAAATCAAAAGGTAATTTACCCAGTCTGATTTTGAGTTTATTATGTAATTAGCAGGGAAGGTATTATCCTCTATATTTTTAAAAATAAAGAGATGAATGAACATGGAAAACTCGGCCCTAAGGAGATCCGTCTTTCACACAATTCCTACAACTAAGGGTCAGGAAACATCTGAGAAGAGGCTGTAAGAGGCTAAAACCTGGAAGACCAGGAAGCTGCTGTTTAACTGTATCTCACAGAAATGGCTGCCTGAACAAGACCCAACCAGGGACAATATCAATAAACATGGCTCTAGTTCTATAAAAGAGCAGACTGAGAAAACCATGGAGAGCAAGCTAGTAAGCAGCACCCACCTGTACGTGGCCTCTGCATCAGTTCCTGCTTCCAGATTTCTGCCCTGTTTGAGTTTCCTTCCTGACTTTCTTCAATAATGGACTATGATGTGGATGGATAAGCCAAGCAAACACACAATTTCCTTCCCAAGTTGCTTTGGTCCTGATGCTTACTCACAGCATTGACAGTCCTAGTTAAGACATTTCCCCTTCTTCCTTTTCTGTGCTGGAATTGTTTTCTAATTTGAGCTTGAATGCACATACTCTCCTGTGCATACTGTCACAGTCCCTGTGAGTTTATATTTGCCTGTACCCACTTCTTGGGGATGTCTGCAAGACACTAATCCGACTCCATTCCTTTTCATGACTTTTGTCTTTGTTTTTTTAAAGGAAAGAAAGAGCAAGAAGTTGAGTGGGTTGGGAGAGGAGCGAGGTCCTGGGAGGAGTTCAGGATAGGAAATAACATAAAAATATTCTGTAGGACATTCCCAAAGAATAAGTATCTTGAAAAAATATAAAAATATATTTTGAGGCTGGGGAGCTAGTTCAGTCTATAAAGTGCTTGTCTTGAAATTGTGAGGTCCTAATTTTGAAACCCCAGCACACATGCTCATGACAATAATAAAGCTAGGCATGGCAGAGTGCATCTCTACTTACAGCACTGGGAAGCAGAGATAAGTGGATCCTGGGGACTTGTTGGCCACCCAGCCTAGTCAGCATGGTTAACTTCAGGTTGAGGAGAGACTTTGTCTCAAATAAGGTAGAGAAACAACTGAGGAAGATATATGAGACCAGTCTGTAGCCTACACATCTAACCTCACATTCTGTGAATCTGAGCACTTCTAGGCACGTGCTTGTGATCCTAGTGTTGGAGATACAGTTACAGAAGGATCTCTAGAACTAATTAGTTAGACAACCTAGCCTACTTGGTGAGTTACAAACCATTGACAGGCCCTGACTCATTAAACAAAAAGTATGGCATCTGAGGACAGAAAAATTATATGCTGCATCTACATGCAAACACAAATGTATATACATGCAACCTTCAAACACTCTTATTGCTATTCTCAGTTATCAACCTGACTATGTCTGGAATGAACTACAATCTAGAAATGGAGGGCACACCTGTGACCCAGATCTTGATTCTGGAAGACAGACAGCTCCTGACTGCCATTGGATCAAGATTTATAACTATTAGGTCCTTCTCCAGCACTATGTTTGCCTGTATGCTGCCATGCTTCATGCCATGATAATAATGAACTAAACCACTGAAACTGTAAGCTAGTCCCAATTAAATTAAATGGTTTCTTTTATAAGAGTTGCCTTGGTCATGGTCTCTCTTCACAGCCATGGAATGGAAACACTAAGTAAGACATACCCACAAGTTGATCTGCACACATACATACATACAGAGAGAGAGAGAGAGAGAGAGAGAGAGAGAGAGAGAGAGAGAGAGAGATGCAAACAAACAAAAACCCTGATGCCTAGAATAAATAATATATGGTTCTTTTAGCTTCACTATAACCCTCTAAATATTTCAAACATATGTAGTGACCAAATAGAAAAGAAGTGATTTAAAATTACATTATCTATCCATTGTAGTAAGGCAAACATTGGAACAGTTGGGCTTGGCTTTGGTGATGGTAGACAGAAGTCTTCAGCAGAGGAAGGAACAGACTTGTTCAATGGTAACTGGTCCCATAGTTCAAAGGCTCAGCAAGAGGTTGGACAAGAGTACCCTGATTGTGCTCTCTGAACAATGTGCTGTAGACTACTGGATGAGCACATGCATTCATTAGTCCAAGGAAGTATCACTAGGCTCTTCTGAACGCTTTCCTTAAGCTATTCCATTACAGTTAGGCTATTCTAGTAGGTCTCAAAGGTACTTTTGTGATCTAAGGGGATCTGATATAAAGCAATTATCACAATGCCTCCCCTGCAGGCTCAGTAAGAACTAACAAGAAAAGAGTGAATTGAGCAGAGTGGGACCACTGATCAGAGCAGACACAGCGATGGGGAGAGCAGCTGTGAGTCCTGAAGTAGTATAGAAAGTGGCTCTTGGAGCAGGAGGTAGAAGCCAGGAGAGTCCAGCTCACTACAGCCTTTCTGGATCTGTTTCTACCTGTCAAAATAAGGAATCTAATTAAAGCAACCTTAGGATTTTTAGCATCTAGACCAGTACTTGGTACACAGTATGTATTTGGGCCTCCATGTATTAGGATATGTGCTGACTTTTCTTTACTTGTTAATGTGAAATAGTAATGATTCTGTGAAGACACCCCCAGACTCCTAGGAAGAAATGAAATATTTGAGGGCTTCTCCATTGGTAGCAAACAGGGAGACAAGCAGAGTTTTCAAATAACAGAACACCAAATGCAGAGGACTACTACAAGGCTCCATACTGAAGTCACAGCAAGCAAACTGGAAAGTCCTTGGGCAAACGTTTTTTGGAGACTGGGAGTGATGCCAAGCTAGTTGGGAAGCCCCAATAGTGGCAAAAGATGCCTTAAGCATCTTGGCTATGGATCTTTAGCTAAAATCTCTCTCTTTCTCTGTCTCTCTTTCTCCCTTGTCATGCAAACAAATTATATCTGCCTGATCTGTCTGATTTTATTCTCCTTTAGATTCTAAGGAAAAGAAAATATTTCCCTTAAGCCAGGCATGCTTATTAGGACCAAGTAGTCCCCTGTGAACAATAATGGAATCAGTAACCTAATGAATGGAGACAGTAGGACAGCTCATCTTTGACCTTAGTCTCACTGAACCGTGTAGAGAGACAGAAAATATCCAGAACAAAATCCTGAACCAAGCTTACTGAATCTTAGTTCTTGCAAGATACCAGCCAATTAATAAAGGAATCCAAAAGTCAGATGACTTCTTTCCTTTAAAGTTGTAAAAACTGTGACTTGTTTCCCATCTTTCCTGACTTAGAGAATATGGTAAAATTCGGGGGTTAAGTAGTTTAGTATCATAGAGGGGAACAAAAGGTAGGTTAAAGATATTATACATATTTAAGTACAAAGCCTGTTCTCTGTGGTGTGTTAGAGAGTTCAAACATATGGCGCCCCTGACCTTCTATGCCCCAGGTACACAGACTATTTAGAATCATTTCAAATAAGGTCTTGGATTATATCTAATACCACCTGCCCTTTGAACATGGCTTGGTGATTCAGTTCTTGTATGGACCTCTGATCAAGAGTTGAGACCAGGCCCATCCTTCAGTGCATGTGCCTTTATGAAACTCCAGCAGTACTAAGAGAAATACAGTGCTGTTTCCATTATGTAGAAAAGACACTGTGAGTCACAAATCACTCACTACCTTAGAGTCATACTGTGTTAAATCAGAAATCCCTAGAGTTGGCCTCCAGACTTCTATCTCCTTACCCAATGTCATCTCCAAGGGCCCTCAGCTCTAATAATCTCAAAAACAGAATAGATCAGGATGGGAGTGTACCTGCCCTGGAGACAAGCTGTCTTTATTCTTAATCCTGGCTCCAGCATCTGCTGCTTGTGTGACCTTGCAAAAATTACTCCATATCTCTGAGGCTCAGTTTCCATTCCAATGTAATGAGAGAACTAATACCAAACACACTGAGTTTCTGTGCAAATTAAATTAATCTGTGAATTAATTAACAACCCCCATCTTGTTCCAAAAAAGAATTCAAGGTGGCTCACAAGGACGTGATAGAATAATTTAGGAAAAGGGGAGAAAATAAATAAGAACAAGGCAGGCAGAAAGGGGAGTCAGTCCAGAGCAATGGCTAAGAATAGGTGACCTGTTTTTTTCCCCCAAAGTTGTCCTGTTGCCAAACCCAAAAAAGAAACTTTAGCATCTACATCGTTTGTCGTACAAACTTATGACTAAAAGAGGAATCTTTGTTCTGGTCTAGAACGGGTTTCAAGTTTCTACATCTGAGATATAATACACACTTCCGTAAGTCCAAGGTCCCAGGTACCACACTAGGTGATGATGACCTGTGTAGGACAGGCAAGCAGAATCCTTCCATCAAGGAGAACATATCTATAGAATGGCCCATATTAAGGAATGCATCTTTACATATAATACTATAATATAATAGTATATAATAATATATAATCAATCTATAATATCTATGCCATTATCTTTTGTATGTGCTGGGGATACACAGTACACAAAGCAGTTAAATATCCCTACCTATATTCTCGATGAGGAGAACAATGTTAAGAAAATTATTGAGTGTCATAGACATAATCCATATTTACAAGAGAAGGATGAAGAATACTGGTCTAGAAAGAATGGACTAGGGAGACATCTCTGAGAGAGTGATCTTTGGGTCAAGAAATGAAGGGAGACAAGGAGGGAACAAAGAAGGGGCAGAATAAGGTCACAGCCAAAGGTTAGCAGGAGCCTGGCAGTGTCCTTTCACTCAGTATTATAACAATCTTTTCCCATAAGAATAGCAGAAATTCAACTTAGACCAAGTTGGGGTGATGTATAAGACTTAGGTAGTTCAAAAACTTCAGAGATGAAATGCAGGAGGGTAAACTCGGGAGTTCTGCAGTGAGTCATATTCTTAAAATTCTGCAGACTGAAAGATAGTAAGACAGACAGACATTCCCCTGCCTCTCTTGTGCTAGAAAATGCCTAAGCGTAATGTCTTAAGGCACACTGAATGTGACACTATGTGTTTAGATCATGTTGAGTCATGTACCCAGCTCAGTGTTCTCTTCAGCAACATCTTTCATTGCCAAGAGATAGAGAAAAGGGAGCTGATATGACTAAAACTATGGATACTTAAGGTCTTGTTCAAAGTAAATGACTTTCCCTAAATGAACAGTTCATAAACAAAAAAGCAGAAGCTACATCTTTCTATGACATGAGAAATTATTAATGTACTTGTTAATTTGACATATGTATAAAACCTTGGGTGATTCAGTTGTAATGATTCCCAAAAGGTGTTCTGTGATTTTTTTATTTACACAAAAATCATTCCCTGTGCTGCCATGTACATCCAATGATCATATGATCTTATATCTAAAATGTTTAGGCTTTGAATGATGAGTGGTTGGCTATGATTTCCTACCCTCCTTGTAGTTCTTAGACTATTCTATGGGGTTACAAGACAAAGCTGAAGAACAGACCACAAAACCAGAATACATATTATACAGTAATGCATTCATTAAGCTTAATGCATTCATTAAGCTTAATCATTGTCAGTCTTTAAGATAACAATCACTGTAATTGAAACCATATAAAAGGTAAGTGCAAACTATAGTGGGGAGAGTTATGTGAAATATTCTTGATAAGGTAGTTGTTGACCCCTGAGTTGATGGTAAATCTTTAGGTGAATTTCTTCAATGTGCTTATTTTAAGCAGTGTTTGACTGTGACCTTAAGCATGGTTGCATTTCTGTGCACTTTAGCCAAACTAAAGGAATATACTGGCAAGATTCTGGGTAAGGAAGATAATGGTACAGGAATTCACTCAGAACACTTTCAACTTCCTCATTTTGCTTTGAGATGCTCCCTTATCATGTCTTCTCTCTCTGGTTGGGAGGAATCCACTGCCTCCTTTGTGGGCTTTTATGTTCATAGATCCTCTAACGGCTTCAGGTCTTATAAGCACCAGACTATTGTACACCCCTGCCCAAACCCTTTGTATCAGTGGCTTTCTCTCCCCCCAGAAATCTCTACTCATTTCACAAGTGGAAAAAGCTATCCATGTCTCACTGGTATGGCAACTCATTAAGCAAAGCCAAGCAATGATGGCAATAAGGTAGGGGTGTTTGTTGTCATTTATCTTCGCTATCTTGCTAATACTTAATCTTGCTAATACTCAATCCCCAGCCTATAATGGTGTCTCCATTCCTCATTACTTAAAGATTTACTCTTTAGTGACTACAACCTCCCCTGAAAGTCCTACCTGCTAGAGGAGTCTTTGCCAGTTTTTCCATCCAGAAACAGCCTGCTTCCTCTGGACTCCCAATGCTCTTGATTTAACTTTTGCCGTGACACTAACTTCTACTTTGGGTGACTTTTTGTTTGATGCATATTTTATGCTCTTTAATTAACTAGACACATGCCTTCTTGTTAATTAGAAAGCTAGATTCATGCCTTCAAGTCTTTGCTTCCCAACAAGAAACCGACAGGACTCCTTCCAATTATGCGGCATTTAGAAACTAGCAGATGACCTAAAGAATGATAGATGGAAAGGACAGTGTATAGCTGAGTGACATCATTTTAGTACATCCTTATCAAGTCAGCTAACATTTATGGAAGAACTCCTGAATGCAACTAGTTTTGAAGGGTGCTAATTGTTCGGTGTCAGGTGGTCATGTCCTACACAGCCAGGTTCTAGCAACCTGACAGGGTCAGCAAGGGAATAAATAAAAGACAGACACATATATACATTACAAAAAAAGCTGGACAGGTGAGCTGTGCTTTCACTGATAGAAGATAACTACTATTAAACAACCCTGAACTTCATTGTAGTTATTATGTATAACAGAGGGTGGGATGGGAGGAGTTATCTTCAGTGAGATGTCTCTGGGTGTGAGCAGACTCAGGCTGCACACATCCAGAAGGAGACAGCTGCAATTTCTGTGCTCAGTCATTTATTTTAAAGATTTATTTATTATTATATCTAAGTACACTGTAGCTGTCTTCAGACACTCCAGAAGAGGGTGTCAGATTTCATCATGAGATGGTTGTGAGTCACCATGTGGTTGCTGGCATTTGAACTCATGACCTTCAGAAGATCAGTCAGTGCTCTTAACCACTAAGCCATCTCTCCAACCGCCTCAGTCATTTGTAAACACACTTGCAAACACTGTCAATGTCATTCTGGCCAGAGGAAGGCTTTACCAATTCCAAACCTGTCCCCTGTGGAGATGGCTTTACCATTCCAGTGGGCCCAAGGCATTGGGTCCCTTACATGGTCATGGCCATGTCAACAAAGCGCATTCACTCAGGACTTCAGACACATTTTATAACTCAGTCAGGGCTTCTTCACCTCCACATATCGGATGAAAAACATGTTCATTGATCATATAAGTCTGTGGAAGCAGATCCTATTGATTGATTTTATATAGAGAGAAATACATGGGAGATAAGCTTGGGATAAATCTTTAATAATCTTCCTATGGTGATTTCTACAGCACTACAGTTAATTCTTCATTCTTAATAATCTTCCCAGTCAACTCAGCACTGCATGTGAATGTGTACAATGTGTACACATTTACACATGTGTGCATATGTGTGCATATGGGAGAACCCCCCACCCCCCATGTCAGTCCTCACCATCCGTGCTTGTGACAGGGTCTGACTGTTGGATGCTGCTCTATGAGACAAGCTAGCTGACTGTTGAACTTCTGGGTATCCTCCTATCTCTGGCTCTCATCTTGCCATAGGAGTACTGGGATTACAGATATGCTATGATGCCTGAATTTGCATCATTTCAGGTCTTTTGTACCGAGCACTTTACCTACTGAACCATCTCTCCAAAGCATGACTACATTTTATAATGAGTTTTTATAGTAAACTCAATTTAAGTTGCACTTTTGAACATATAATGACATGAAACCCAAGTTTTTCTGTCTCGCACACAACCACAGATGATATCTACATATATCATATACATATATACAGCTTAGCATCACATATAAGTAGTATAGTTGAATCAATATTTCCAAGGGTCCTAGAAACCACACACACACACACACACACACACACACACACACATACACACACACACATACACACACACACACATATATATATTTCACTCTAGTTACATAAGCTTCTACTTTCATGTTAGACCTGTGTGATGGGCACTGGGGATGGAAATGCTGGCTGATTTGAATTTCTCATTTCTGCTTGTTGCCTTTTTATGTGTTGCTGCATTATGTGGACCCTACTAATAGCTAACTTGTCCAAGAATTCATGTTCAGGAGACACTACTTTAAAATATCTTTCACTCTTAAACAATCTGTAAAAGAGAGAGGGGAAAGCTAAAGCTTTTGTGTGTTTAATAGGTAAGAAAATTGACTTTTTCAAAATCCTAAGTCAATTGAAAAAAAATAAATGAGTGAATGAATAAATAAGCAACATGTAGAAGCATGAATAAAAACTGTATAAACATATTATAATACGTGTCAAATCCTATGTAGCAACAAGGTAGAAGACTAGGAAAATACAAACCCTCTGGGACCCTTGGGGACATTAATTTAACACACTACCTAGAATATTTACCATATGAGAAATATAGGAACGGAGACCCTCCTAGGTAAGCAGCAGCTAGCATCATTTAATAGAGTTGGAAAACTGTGCCAGTCAATCATTATGGTAGGTTCCCTCAGTTTGGCTGGCAGTAGGAGGAAACTTCCAGCTCTAAGCTTATCCCCAGAGAGGAAAGGAAAAATCAAGCCACATATCCATCATGTAGACTTCAGGGTGGCTTGTTAGATAGTTATACTTGTAGTCAGATATAACAAGAAAATTCTAGAGACCTGTTTATAGCAATGTGCATAGAGTGAAACTTTTGCAATACATCTGAGATTTTTGAGGAGATAAAAATCCATGTTGTTTATTTATTTGTTTGTTTGTTACCAGAATTAAAATATATATATATATATATATATATATATATATATATATATATATATGCCTTCAAGGACTAGAAAAATGGCTCAGAAGTTAACAGTATATACTGTTCTTAAAGATGGCCCAACTTCAGTCTCAAGAACGAATATTAGGCAGCTCAGAGCTGCCTGTAATTATAGTTCCAGTGAATTTTACCACACTTTCCTGCAGGAACAACTACTCTCATGGACACATACCCACCCATGAAATTAAAAAAAAAAAGACCTAAAAATAAATCATTTTAAAATGTGCTCTATACTGTTAATAATCAGGAAAATGTCAATGAAGACCATGCATAGGTGTTAACTGATAATAAAATATTAGCAACAATTCAGAAGTCTGATAATCCATGAATTAGAAAAGGTTTGACTGAGCATGATCATGCTGCTCTGGGAATGAACATTGGTATATAACCATTTGCACCACAATTTGACAGCACTTCATAAAAAGGTTTGCATTGTATAAAGATCCAGTAACTTTGATTCTAAGCATATCTTTGCCAATAGGCACCAAAGCACATGTACCATGAAGACAGTGTAAGCAATATTGTCGATTACAATAGCAAGGCAAAACACCCTATCAAGGAGAGAATCATTTTATAAATTTTATTTCCCTCACACAAGGAGAAATTATCTATCAGACAAAACAAGACATTTGCATCTACTGCAATAAAATAAATATTTCAAGAATACATTGAATAGTTTCTACTACATTAGATTTTTATACAGCACAGACAAGCAATCAACAGATAATTTATATATATGGTAGCATTTATTTTTTAATTAATTTAAATATAGTTACATAAGTTACTCTTTCTCTTTCTTCCCTCCAGTTCCAACACATCTCCTACCTTGCATGCACCTTCTCAAATTCATAGCTTCCTTTTTTCATTGTTATTGATAAACACACATGCAAATATTTATAAATATATCCTGTTTTGTAGTGTGTGTGTGTGTGTGTGTGTGTGTGTGTGTGTGTGTGTGTGTGTAATTTCAGAAATAACTTCTTGATACTGTATAACCAGTTAGTGTGCTCATCCCTTGGAAGACGATTTATCCTGCTCTCAACTTTACTTAATGTCCTGTAGTTCTGTCTACAGTGGGACAAAAACAGAATTTTTCCCTTCTATGTTACCACATATACTGGTGTTATACTTGCTCAGGACTTGATTAATTTACCGTATTGTTGAGATGCATTGGTAAAACTCCCCTCTAGTTTCTAGAAGACATGAGCTCATAGCAGACTTCCTGGTCATCTGGCTCTTAGAATGTTTCTGACCCAGTTATAGATGTTATTAGTTCTGCCTGGGCACTTCATAATGATCACTTGTTCTCTGCATTTCGACCAGTTGTGGGCCTCTGTCAGTTATAAAAAGAAATTTCTTTGATAACCTGTCAATTGGAGAGAGTATTGAAATCACCTACTATTAAAGAGCTTATGTTGATCTGTTTTTAATTTCGTTAGCAAGACTTTTGTGTGAAATTGGGTACATCAGAGATTGGCACATATATGTTTAGGATTTTAATGTCTTATTTTCTCCCATTTTATTGAAAATGGATTTTTTTTCTCACATAATACATCCAGATTACAATTTATCACTCCTTTAATCTTCGAGGTTTCTCTATACCTCCCCTCCCATACAGATCTTTCACCAGTCTCAGAAAACAAACAAACTTCTAAGGTACAATAATAAGATGAAATAAAATGTACAATATAATAAATATAATAAAATATGATGCAGTATAAAATAATTGAATATAGATTCCCAGGCACCAACGGGGATGACATTAGCTGAAATACCGAACAAAGGGAAGAAAGAACCTGTAGAGACTATATCCAGAGGTTAGGCACCAGTTGTGCCTTCCACCCACTTCAAAAATATTAACTCTGAATTCCTGCTGTCTAAAAGAAATGCAGGTACAAGGAGTAGAGCTGAGACTAAAGGAAAGGCTATCCAGAGACTGCCCCACCTAGGGATCCATCCCATCTGCAGACACCAAAACCAGACACTATTGCTGATGCCAAGAAACACTTGCTGACAGGAACCTGGTATATCTAACCTCTGAAAGGCTCTGCTAGAGTCTGATCAATACAGATGTGAATGCTTGAAGCCAACCATCCGACTAAGCCTGGAGATGCCAATGGAGGAGTTAGGGCAAAGACTAAAGGGGCTCAAGGGATTTTCAACCCCATAGGAAGAACAGCAATATCAACTAACCAGACCCCCCAGAGCTCCCAGAAACTAAACCACCAATCAACATGGAAGGACTCATGGTTCCTGCTGCATATGTAGAGGAGGACTGCCTCATCTGGCGTCAATGGGAGGAAATGTCCTTGATCCTGTGAAAGCTTGATGCCCCAGCATAGGGGAATGCTATGGCAGTGAGGTGGGAGTTGGTGGACGGGTGGGAGAGCACCCACATAGAAGCAGGGGAAGGGGGTTTGGATAGTGGGTTTGAGGAAGTGAAACTGAGAAGGGAGATAACATTTGAAATGTAAATAAATAAAATAACCAATAAGATAAATAATAGTAAAATATAATACAAGATAAAATAGACATAACAAATCAGAATAGGACAATGAAAATATACAAAAAGAAAAGATTCCAAGAAAACACATAAGAAACAGGCACAGACACTGAGACACACTCGTTTGCATATTTAGAATTAAGAAAACAGGGGGGGGGGCGGGATCTTTTATAACATGCAGTTTCTACTACCCTGCTTTAAGCTCTGGGTGGACTGCACTTCCAGCCACCACCCTGGTTACACACACGCATTCTCTTATTTTAATATATATATTAAAATAATAAATAATATATATATATATTAGCTCAATAGCCAGGGCACTCAAGGGTGGGCCTCCCACAGCTAACGTGCCCTTATCTTCACTCCCAGCTCAACACTTCTAAATCTGCCCTCATCTTAGTTGCCCAGTTACCTTCTCCTTGCTCAGCACCCTGATTCTGCCCTCAGTTTAGTTGCATTTTTAATCTCTTGCCTGCTACCCCAGGTCCAGTTGAGAAGTGGCCAATGCCCATTTCAGCCAAGATCTAACATGGTTGGTGACTCTCTCTACCTCCAAAGCATAGAATCCTCTTTCCTCCTCCTGTATCTCCTCATCTGCCTGCAAGGACCTGGAAGTCCCACCTCTTCGCCAAAGGCATCTTTAGTGATTAATGAAGAACCAATTGGGGAACAGGATCTTCATCATTCACATGCAGATTCCTGATCAAACAATCAGAACCACTCCCTACAATCTTTATCTGTAAAATGGTGCTAGAAGGTTCAGTGACTTGTGTAGAATTGCACATCTATACACATCGAGGTTTCTATTTCTTCAACGGGGGTAAGTTCATTAGCAGGTAGTATTTTATGACATACATTTATTTTTTTTACATATTATTATTTCTGTGTGTGAGAAAGACTGTATGTGTGTTGTGTACATGAGCATGTGTGTGCTTTCCCACATGCACATACATGTGCAAACATGCATACGAGAGTGCATGTAGAGAGAAAGAGGGAGGAGAATCCCATTGTCAGCAAGTATTGGCAAATGGTCCAACCTTATGATCACAGATGAGAGTTTCAGTGGGAATCCTTTAAAGCATAATTGAGACAGATTATTACTCAACATCCCTTTTTGAAGACAACTTTGGATTCTTTGAGTTCAACATACAGAAGCATGGAGGCTATTGCAGTATTTGAGGTGAACATTGGTGGGTGGGGATACCTGCTGAATGTATTGATACATGGGATGATATAAAGAAGTTCTCTAATTTGAGAAATGAAAGAGATTGTCATATTGATAAGACAGAGAACTCTAGGAAAATCAGTAATTGAAAATTTGCAAACTATTTTCAGGAATATGTGAAACACTTAAAGATTCTACACTTAAATTATTCAATTGATTATCTACATTTTAAACATCAATAAGGGTAACTGGTCTCTGATTTAAAGCACAGATATATTATTCCAATTGATGAAGTCTAGGGAGTAAATAGTGGTAGAGACCAATCTTTTCTCATGAGCTATTAATCCAGTCTATATATTCAGTCTATGTGGGTCTATGAGGCCATGTGAAAAATAATTGAAATTATAGTCAGAGAAGAGGGATCTAATTTCAATGCTCATTCTCTACTTATCCCAATTATCACTTAATCTGCATTTACAAATTAGCAGAATTATCTTTTGTCTTAGAATTCTCAATTAAAATTGGCCAGGAAACATTTGAAACTAATAGAATATAACATTTTGATTTAATATTTCACACAAAGTGTTACAGTCTTCTACAAAGACAGAATAATGTTTTTATCCTTTTTATTGGTAAAGAAATCAAGTCAATGAGTCTAAGTTGCTAAAATAAAGCTATATAATTAAATTTGCTTCCCTGAATTCTACAAATAGTCAGTAAGTGACTCTAAATGTTGGGTTCCTGGACAAACAATAATAACATCACCAGGAAAAGTGAAGGAAATGAAAATCCCTTGTTTTTCCTCAAACCTACTGAAACAATATCACATCCAGGACTCTGATGTTTACAAAGTGCCCAGCAAATTATGAGAGGCAAATGAGAGGTGCGTACATATACAAAGCATAATAATCTTGATTCTTCACTCTCCTCTCTGATATTTACCCTGTTGGAGTGGCAATATTGGCAAACTGAAATGTCATCAAAATCGAGACCATGTAAAACCAAGAGCAAAATCACCAGGTAACTGTGCTAATAACTACCTACTAAAAATACCCAGAATCAATGGCTTGGCAATAAGAATTACTTGAGATGCTCTTGATTTCTTTCTCCTATGTAAATAGTAATTGTGAAATTGAATTCCCATGGGGGCGATGGAGAAAATAGTGTTGAAAACTGTTCTGTGTGGGGAAAACATTATCTACCTACTAGAAGTACTTCTCTGGAAGGTCTTGTTCTGTGGGATTTCAGAAATGTCCATTCCATGGAATCTGAAAATAAAATCCCCCTCCCATTTTAGTTAAGTTCTTTGCCAAAAGTGAGCACATAGAAAAGTGTGAAATGAATGAATGAACATCTAACCAAGAAAAGGACTGGGAAGGGGAGTTCAAATTTTCTTTTAATTGTGCAGAGTTTATCCTAATTCATTACTTCTCTACCATCCTTCCAATGACCTTCTACACTACCATCTCTAACATTTTTCTGCATCATGAACTTTCCTGGGCATTTTTACATACATTAGAGATGCCCAGTACTTGCTCCATAATGTTACTCTAAATTTCTAATTTTACTATTATGTAGAATTTATAAGAATAAAAAAATATGATTTTTTTGGATTATTCACACAAAATCATGTTATACTATCTTCCAGACCTCTAGATTGCAATAACTTTTGAACTACTCAACTTCAAGTACCTATCAGCTGGCTACCTTCTAGACATGGTCATTCCTTAGGCTTCTCTAGTCTAAATAAACCAGATATTATACTTTCTCACCCCCAGACCTTTCAGTTCTTGTCTGAGTGGTTCCTATACTAAAACTATAATGAAGCCCCCATACTGAAACTATTTCTACTATTCAAACACCTTTGACAGCCCAGAGATTTGTACACTTGAAAATCAAGAGGTCATTGAAGGATTTTTTTTTTTAAATTCTAAAATCAAATGAAAATAAAATCACAGCTTCCTAGAATAGAACTTCAAATTCAAATTAAGATAGAGTGGCCTGATGCAGTGCTAGAATATCTCATGAAGGACATTCATCCCATCAGTATTCTAATTAGCAATGAGGTATCAAGTAGACAGGAGGGGCCATAAAATATAGTCCATCCTTTCTTGTCTTTGAAAATCCTCTCGACCTATTATGTGCCTCTTGAAGGATTCACCTATTTGGTTGTTTTTGTCAAAACCAGTCTTTCCTCACCACCCCTTGTTCCTCAGTCTTGGGCATTTTATCCTTGTACCCAGAAGCTGTATGACAACACACAGGTACTCTCAGCACTGTCCTGTCGCTTGCCACGTGACACCAGAATTGTTCATCTTGGAAGAAACTCTGCTTTTGCTCGTCAAAAGATTTGACTCTCCCAAACTAAAATTTGATTATTGTTATCTAGTTTCAGAATAGTTTTGATTTTTTTCTTGTTTTCTTTTGATTTTAGAATAAAATTTCTGTTGAAAAAAAATAGACTAAAAATGTAAAAACCATTGATGAAGAAGAATCTCCTGTCCCTGAACATTGTTTTTCTGTTTTTTTGTATTTTTAAGAAGAAGAGAATCTTACCTTCATGCTCTCTTTTCCAGAGAGATGCTTTCTCTCTATTCAAGCATAGATTGAGTGCATAAAGGAATGCCCTGCCCAGCTCTCCTGTAATGATAATAGAGTTGAGCAAGGCCAAATAATGGAGATGAAAACAAAGAGAATTTTGATGAGAAGCCAGGATTATCTGGTCCAATAATATATTATATGATCTTGAGTACATCCCCTAAGTCTTTAGGCATGTTTTCTTCTGATTTTAAGATGCTTGAAAATCTTCTGCAGAGCACAATTAAGTGTTTTATCTGGTCAGGACCCTACACTGTTAAGCATCAACAGTTGTTAACTGGTCCCTGTACCTAGTTGAAAGTCTAGCTCCAGGTCACAATTGTTTCATCTGGGTATGAGAATAAAAGAAAGTATTCCTCATACTGCTTTGAAAGACCTTTCTCATTCTCTGTTTTCCATAGAATGGTTGAATTGGTAGATGGGGCCTATCAAAGAAAGAAATTAGCCAAGTTCTTCCACTGAACTCTTTTAGAAGTAGGTATGTTGTAAAAAGCAAATGGGTTCAGTGGAAGAACTGGGAAAGAATTTTGAATGCCAATAACTGCCAGAGGCCACCATGACCTTGGTGGGAACAGACTGACATGACTCCTTCTCTTGGGACTGTGCCAGTGGACATGGGACTCCGAGAGTGTTGATGATTGCCAAGGGCATAAACCTTGTTTGTATAATAATGTTCATATTTTCACATTCTTTCTAGGAATGTCCTCCCTGATAACGTTAGTGTTTCTATGATAATCAGACAACGTAAGTCCAGGAGGCGAAGGTGTGACTAATGTCTAAGCAAAATGGAAAACACTGGGACCTTCAGGACAGCCTTAAATTTATATATTCAAAAATATATAATTTCCCAACTATGCAAAAATATAAGGATGTAATATGAATTGTATAAGGAGCTTCACAGGTCTGAAGGAACAGAGGCAGCTGCACTGTAAGCCAGCTTGTCAGAAAAATATAAAGGCAGGCAGATATGAAGACAGGCAGATTCTTGAGTTCAAGGTCAGCCAGAGACACAGCAAGTCCAGGTCCAGGTATGGTAGAAATGGTAACTTCTAGACAGGGTCCCACCCACCTAGTGTATCTTCTGTGCTTAATAGAGGCAGACTAGCAAAAAGCAAGAGCAGTTCTTTAGAATTTTTTTTTTTTTCTATTGAGAGCTGAGCTGTCTGGAGATCTCTAGAGAGTGAAAACAGCTAGTCAAAATAATTCTTTTCAACAGGATTTCTGACTTGGTTCTAATTTCTAAGAATTACTCAGAGAGCTGACACAGCTCTTTTCGAATGCTTTCTAGCAGCTCTGCAGAGAAGGCCGTCTGAAGAGTGAACACAGCTCTTTTAGAATTTCTCTGGCTTTCTGATTTAGATTGGAAAACCCAAGCATTAATTTTAGTTTTTGCTCACAGAATTTCTGACTTGGTTGAGGGAAATCTAAGATTTTTTTTTTTTTAATAGCTGCTTTTCTGACTTTGGTCAGAATGTCCATGAGTTATCCAGAGAGCTTTAGAATTTTTACTAATAGACAGAGCTATCTCAACCAGAGACATTTTTAGAATAGCTAAAGAAGCTATATAGAGCAGAGCAGAAAACACACACACAGAGAGAGAGAGAGAGAGAGAGAGAGAGAGAGAGAGAGAGAAATCTGGAAAGTCATCTTCTCTGCAGAACCTAGGCTGCAAGCTTAGACTTACGACTTGACTTGGGGTCATTTGTTTTCAAGGATATCAAACACCCTTTACCCAGGAACCTTGACCTAACCTAGGCTGGTCCTTGGCAAGTAACTAGGTAAAGTAAGTTCAGAGATGTTGTTTTTGATGTAGGATACAGTATAGATTAGATCAAGAAGGTTGGGAAGTGATATATATATATATATATATATATATATATATATATATATATATATATATATATATATATCAATCACTGCAATCCCTGTCTTATGGATATAAGACAACTTGATTGGCACTAGTACCTAGAGAACCTAAAGCAGAAGAGAGGGGAGCACATGGTGAGTGTTCCTTCAGGCATCTTGCAGGACAGAAGCATGCTCCATGCACAGCTGCATTTTGAGCAAGAGAAAAAAAAAATAACAAAAGGAGAGCTCCTAGGATTTCTTTAAGGTAGATACTGAAAGAGTGGCATCCCGGAGGAAGCTTCCCTAGAGGGTACTAGGCAAGAAGAAAGGGACTGGAGGAAAATGGAAGAGCAAAAGCAAGCTTTCCTTTCAGTTTACAGGTAATGAAATAAAGCATTAGAAAGGCAGAATGCACAAACTGCCAAAGTCACAGTTGGGGCATGACATGGCAGAATCTGAAGCTCAATTTGCCAATGCCAAGGCCCAATGTCTTAATTGTGTCCTTGACTTTCTTGAAATCCGATGAACACAGAGAGGCAGTAATAACAGCAGCAACTCCTCACAAAACCACACACTCCAGTGAGCACACCTGTGCACACATTACCTCATCCTGGCATTACAGTAGCCCTGATTTGCAGCAAGGAAACACGTTGGTAGGTAAAATAATTTGCCTTTGGTTATACAGCTGGTAAGGATTTGAACCCCAGCATGCTGGCTCTAGCCCGTGTTTTTGAAATAGACCTAGAGAAAGGAGGATTGAGAGATGATGAGGAAGACGGCCAGACTCTCCCAGAAAACATAGTCAGAGAACTGGAGCCAAGCGCTGGCTTCCTTTGCGCTGTTACCCTACCTTGAATTAAAAATATGACTCTCCATTCCTCATTTGCTTCACTCTTAAAACATGGGGAAAAACAAATCCCTAAGCTAAAAACCAAACTGTAATTAGGATCCTTATCTCTGGAATTCAGAACAACAAAAAAATTAAAAAGTAGTTGAAAGAACTCCTTTGAAATGTAAAGGCAACTATTTCAGATTACAAAAAAAGTATGCTAATTAAAAATGATTGATATGTTATTTTGGTAGTGACTCTTGTTACCTTGTTTCAGTTTTATTCATTTCTTGTTGACTAATGAGCACATTGAAACGAAGAGATGGGCTTAGATTGCATTTTAATTTTCTTGAGGATTTCCTGTGTGTTTATGCTTTACGTTAGCTGTTAAACAACCCCTCAAGTTTACCAGTACGTTTCTGATTAATTTGAAACTAAAAAGACAAAGAAACGAAAGGAACTTCTAATCTGGCTGAGACACAGGGCCTTGTTTGTTGGTGCATGCTGACTGCTCAAATTAATGGAAAATTTCTTCCTTTAATAATAAACAATTATCATGAAGGGAGCAGAATCACCCCTGGGCAAGTACAATCACTGATGGATGGTGGGAAAGGTCCTCAGAACTAAAAGCTCTCGTGGTTTTTGGTTTTCTGGTGTTTGTTTGTTTCAGTTATCAAAATAAGACTGAAGGTAAATGTTGACCCCCAACCCCCATCCTACCTGGGGCACTTATTCTGTGTTTAAGATTAGCCTTGAGCCTTGGCAACTCTGAGTCTCCAGAGCTTTATGTGGAATTTTCGGTTACTTTCTTCAGCGAGGTGATGTGAGATCATTGAGAGACAACGTGGGGAGTGTGCCATTAAAAATGGAACACAGAACTGGGAGGTGACTCAGTGACTGAGGCACCTGATTGCTGGGGGGTTGGGGGAGGGGGTGTGACCCCATGTGAGTGTGGTCATATGTCTGTAATCTAAGTTTTGGAAAATGAAGATGGTGAATAAACCCACCGAGCTCAATAGCCATCAAGATATGGAGAGGCCATGCATCTTTCTGAGAGACTCAGTGAATAGGATGAAGAATTACAATGGAAGATAAATGCCAACATAGGTCTCTAGCTTCCACATGTGCATGGATACATGTGAGTACACACCTACACATTGTGTGTCCACATAAACTAAGCATGTATACCCAGGCACACCACACAGATGTGAAAATGGAAGAAAATCAATCAATCGATAATGTAAAATGTAATACTGTATATGTATATGTATATGTATATGTATATGTATGGAACTTGTGGTAAAGTAATTGCAGGCTAAAAGAGAGGGGCCCACCTTCACTTTCCAGGCCACCATGAGGGAAAACAGTGCTAGCAGGGAGGTCCAATGTTTTGACAGTATAATATACTATTGCCATCTTTGACACACAGCAATATTTGTGGCCTGAAAACCTCAAGTTGGGCTCTCATACTTGTAAAAATACCACAGAACTTAAAAATGACACAATGTAGGCCGGGCGTGGTGGCGCACGCCTTTAACCCCAGCACTCAGGAGGCAGAGGCAGGCAGATTTCTGAGTTCGAGGCCAGCCTGGTCTACAAAGTGAGTTTCAGGACAGCCAGGGATATACAGAGAAACCCTGTCTCGAAAAAAACCAAAAACCAAAAAACAAAACAACAAAAAAGACACAATGTAACCAGAAGAACCTGGAGCAATGTACTCCAAGTGACAAAAGACCCTGACCTCCAGCCTATATGACTGTGCTCAACGCTACCCATCATGCTTGAAGGACAATGGAAAATGTCATTGACAATTTTTTAACAAACTATTTTTCTAGGAGCTGGAGCGATGGCTCAGTGGTTAAGAGCATTGGTTAGTTACTCTTATAGAAAGCCCAGTTCTGGTTCCCAGAACTCACATAGCAGCTTATTACCACCCATAACTTCAGTTCCAGGGGATCCAACATCTTCTACTGGCCTTCACAGGTAGCAGGCATACATATGGTATGCATATATACATGCAGACACACATCTAATACAGAAAATAAAAACAAATAGATCTTTAAAACTACTTTTTCCTTGGGCTGGAGAGATGGCCCTATGGTTACGATCAGTAACTTCCTTTCCAGAGAACTAAGGTTTGAATCCTAGCAACCACAGAATAGCTCACAACTGTCTATGAGAGTAGACACTTAGCCCAAGTAACTTCTCCTTCCTAGCTTGCTTTGTCCACTGAGTATTATCAGTGTCTCCCATACATATCCGAGTGTAGGGCAGTCCACAAAGAATGGCCAACAAAGCAGGGCCTACCCTAAAGGAAACTGACTCTGTCTTCTATAGCAGCCATCAACTACTACTAGCTCCTCTGCTGGCATGGAGGACTCACATCTATGCTGTGATGGTGGGTGGCTTGATCTTGTGCTGGTCTTAGACAACTGTGGTTGCTGTGAGTTCAGAAACAACAATAGTTATGTCATATCCAGAAAGCAGGGTTTCACCCAATCATGTCCAACCTCTGGCTTTTCAATCTTCTCAACATAGAATTTTTTTTTTTTTTGAAAAAAGAATGAGTTGTATGATTATGATGAAAATGAATATGATGAAATAACTATTTCTGGCACTGTAGAAAAAAGAAATCAGAACAGAGGATTAATATTCATGACGAATGGTTGCGCAACATGCTGTCCTATGCTTGTGGCTTTATTTACTGGAACCTCTCTATAGTCCACATATTACCATATTACCATTCTAGAGATCAGAAAACAGAGATAAAAGGGGATAAATCTCTTACACAGGGAACAAATGACAGTTTGAAAGCCTAGCCTCTAAAGTTGGTGCTTTGAACCCATTTTCCAGAGCTTTATTTCCCTGGTTGAGCATCTTTACAGACTTATCAAGACCAGGTTTCTTAGCCACAGCATTGCACCGCCTGATTCAGGTCTCTAGCACCGCCTGATGCAGGTCTCCTGTTTTCTGGATTTATTTTTAAATTTTTCTTTCTCCTTTTTTTGCTTGCTAGCAATTTGCAATGTAAATAGTTCTGAAGCAGGAGCATCATTAGTAATGTAGCATCTTAAAACAGTAGAGTCATTTGTTTGGGTATAGATACGTAAATTTCTAGAATGAGTTGTTAGTAAGTCAATCACAGCCCCATTTCTTTTCTTTTTTTTTTTTGCTGTAGAAAACTGGCATGAAATAACTATTGAATTCAGCCTAAACATTATTAGATCAAGAATGTTAGTACTTAAAAATTGTTTCCTGACTTTTAAAAATGTGTTTTGGTGTTTTCCCTGTCTAATTATCATCCTTTTCAATATTTATGTGTTAACATGACCTTTTTATGATTGAATGATTTCAGCTGGGTCTCAAGCGCTGGCAATATCATACTTTTAAAATTAAATTACATCGTAAAAAGATGAGTGGATCACATCACAAAAAGCAACAGGGTGGGAAAGGGGTCATCACTTCTGTCAGAAGCTCAGAGCCATTGCTGTTATAAGCAAGAATCGAAGCCCCCAAGGAAAAAAATCCAGGACACAGATATTATTTGAATTGTTACCTTGCACATGCTGGGTTTGGGATAACAGCATGTATTTCACATCATTTAACATTTTCAAAAAACAAAAACAAACAAACAAAATCAGGTTAAGGAAGGAAACATTTTCTACCTTAGAGATGAAATATGCTCACACAGCTCAGCATGAGTTCCCAAAGCTTTGGGATATGCCAGGTCAAGTCATTGTTTGCTTTGCAATGAACATTAAAGGTCTTCTTAGAATCAGACCTTTGCCCTGGGTGTGGTGTCCTTTGCCTTAGTTCCAGCGCTTGGGAAGCAGAAACAGTTGGATCTCTGTCAATTCAAGGATAACCTAGTTCATGTAGTAAGTTTCGGGAGAGTGTTGTCTTATAGTGAGACCCTAATTCAAAGCCAAACAAAAAGGAAAAAGGGCATTTCCCTGGTTGTTTTTCTAGCTACTCCATAACCGACCCCTGAGTCTCACTCATCTTGGCTGTCACAATGGCCATTTTAGATTCTCAAGAGTCTTTCCAAAAGACTACTCCAACAGAGTCAATGATGGCTTCTGTCTCAGGTTCCTACCAGGACTGATCAGGGTAAGACAGGTGCCCAAGGCCCTCACAGTGATGATCTCTCTTCACAGTAAGCTTGCCAAGCTGTCTGGCATACCACCTTAAAGTCTGTCATATGTGCTACACCGTGTAACAGTGGTTCTTCATTATTTAACTCTCAGATGAAAACTCATTACTGATTGTCAGTGATGTGTTTACCGTCATGGCTGACACTCCCATGTTTCTTATCTGAGGCATCAAATGTCATGGTAAAACGATGACAAGCTTTTGAATCAAATTCTATCTCTACTCTTTCCCTTGCTAACTGTGGGACTTTGCAAGTCACCTGCGTCGATATTTTCAGCTCAAGTTTCATCATAAAAGACATTGAAATGAAAAAAAATTGCTGTGATAAATTTTATATGGAGTACATAGTGAAATTGTATCTAATATACTTTTAAAAATAACTACAAAATTATTCAATAATAGTCAGATTAGTAATGATCAACTGTAAATGGACACTACACTGAGACTGAGTAGCCGAATGTTTTTGTTGATATGAAATATCTGTTTCCTGGTAGGTCATGTGCCTTTCATAATTTAAGCTCATATTCTTTGATTTTTCCTACTTAATTACATAGCTGCATTACCAAGGTACCTTTCCCTGGCCTATTTTCTGTGGCCTGTCTTGTTGACTCGGATGTCTTTACATCCATTTACTGCACAGATCTGTATTCTCAATGTGAGTCTCTCTGTGTTATTTGTCCATTTGTTTAAAAACAAGCATATCTTTGATTCCTCCCTTCAGAATGGACTGCTTCTTGCTGCCTAAGCCTCTGCTTGCCAGGGCATACACTTTCTCAACTCTGGTCCTTCTGAAAGGGTTTACTGTGACCTTTACGCACATCCTTTCTGCACACCCTTTAATAAAATATGTTATCTTTGGTCTCTTCATCTACACAACAGAAGGGACATGCCCAGGTACATGATTCCTACATGTATTGGAGTCTTCATTTGCCTGACTTCTTTGGAGAAGAAATACACAGCCCTCTTTTGAACCCAGATCTTAAAAGGCAGGAGCTAAAAACAAGTTCCACCTATAGGACATAGCCTTGACCTTGTCTTCCTCTTAAAGTTGAAAAGTAAAGTTGCTTCCCCTCCTTCCTTTCTGCTGTGAAGGTCAGAGAATTATAGAGATAAAGAAAAACTTTGCTACAGGTTATCCGTTTTCAGAGCCAAAGATAAACAGAGGCACTCCAAAGTAACATTGCTTTGCAAAACCTGCTAGTGATGGTTCTCCTGTCAATAGGCATGGAGCAGTGAAGCCTTTCAAACACTAAACCATTGTTAAATCAATAGGGAGAGGAAGGGAAGGCCAATGGAAGAAGGAAGGAGAGAGAGGGGAAGAAGGAGAAGAGAGAAAGAGGAGAGGGAGAGAGAGAGAGAGAGAGAGAGAGAGAGAGAGAGAGAGAGACTAAGAGCATATTTAGTAACAGTTCACATATCCCATGAAGCCATCAGAATCACCAACAAATTTAGCCTGGGAAACTAACATGGTACTGACTACTGATATCTCCAGGGAAAATTATGTTGTTTGTAACAAAAATGATCTCAGTTCTGCCAAAGCTGATGTTTTCCTTCTATGGCTTCTTAAGAGTAAAAGCAAAAGAAAATTGTTATGAATTCAGTCTTTGTTGTGTATACTCCCCTGGTATCTTTCTGTGCATTAGTTACTGACTTTTCATTATCAAACTTGTGAGGAGTTCAATAACTGGCTTACATTGCTGGGGTCATATAGGAACCATTTAATGTAATAATCTAGTGAGCAGCTATGGCCATAGCTCTAGAGATGCTCAAAATGTGGTTCATATACTGGGACAATATGTATCACTCCAGAGCTCATCAGAAATACAGGTTGACCTTCAGGATCTACACTGAAACAACAGACTCCAGTGGTGTGTGTACATGCTAAAGTTTAAGAAGCCCTGAAGACTAAATGACAGTTATCAAAGGAGATCAGAAACAACTTTAAACTGTGTGACTAAAGCAGGTTCACAAACCTCTTGGTCATGCCTTAGCAGACACTAATGAGGAATAACATGAGAGCATTGTGGGACTTGCGTGGAACAGTGTTGTGTAGATGCTTAATGAGTTCCCTGGCATACAAGTGTGACAGTGCTGGTCAGTGCTGTGATCAGTACTGATGCAGTGACATATGAGGAGTAGTGTTGACATTATGCCAGAACTTGGATTTGTCTCAGTTTGATTTCTAAGTCCATTCTTTCAAATATACCACATGGTCTTCTAAATCATGTGGGATTTCTTCCCCTTTCATTTATGAGTTATGAGATGAACAGAGATAACTCCGATCACCAGTAATCTAAGGTCAGGTTTGCTGAATTTTTGTGTCAGTGCCTTTCTCGTGTATCAGATTGCTTTCTGTATCACGTTTGTAGTCTATGCTCTTTTCTCTGAGGAAAACAACAATTTCTGTAATTATCATAGAGAACTGAAGAATGGAGGGTGGTTTTTCCCAGGTTCTCTGGAGGCACGGCATCCACCATGGTAAGCTAGGTAGGCACATCAGGGGAAACTTGGAAGCTCCAACCAGCTCAGATTGCTCCCTCAGCAATGTGAGGCAGGAATAATGCCTTGGGACAGTACATGATAAATTTCAAATGAAGGGAAATTCTGATGGTTAGGTCAAAGCACACATTTCCCCTTCACTGTGCTTCCTGTGATGTTTCTCAGTCACTCGGCTGACTATAAACTTACAAGAGGATAATATTAAAGAATTGAATTTCCTAACAAAAAATAAGGTATGGTTTGATAACAAAAGACTTAGATTTAAGAATGAAACCAGCGGCTACAATTTGTCTCAACTCTGTATCATATATCATGTGACACCGTCAAGTGTCTTACTCATCCTTTAAAATTATTAAGTCCTATGAAATTGAACGTCTACATTCTACAAAATGGATGAGGATACTAATATATTAATATTTAGGAAACATTTCTTGAAATGACCCAAGAAAGCATGTGTATTCAGAGTCTTGAAGCGGGTTTAGTCATCCAGTATTTTCATACTTACATGTAGAGTTAAAATCTAAACTGGAGATTTTTCCATCTTCTGAGATCTTCTTCAATTTCTTTCTTTAGGGATTTGAAGTTCTTGTCATACAGATCTTTAACTTCCTTAGTTAGAGTCACACCTAGGTATTTTATATTATTTGTGACTATTGT
>NC_034590.1:66403368-66404795 GCF_900095145.1 Mus pahari
CCCCTTGGTCTTGCAAACTTTATGTGACCCAGCACAAGGGAAGGCCTGGGCCAAGTAGTGGGAGTGGGTGGGTAGGGGAGCAGGGGCGGGGGGGTATAGGGAACTTTCGGGATAGCATTTGAAATGTAAATAAAGAAAATAAAGAAAAAAAAATCTAAACTGGAACTAGAAGTAACCAGATTCTTGTTGTAGCTTGGTATCAGCCATGACGGTGTGCCTTTGATCAGATACAAAGTACTTACTCTGTATGTATCTGCTTGTTAGCTGATCTTCACACTTTAGCCATGAGACTCTTTAAGAATCCTGGGTCTTGCCCCACCTCTTTCCCAAAAATTTTGCCCCTTTATAAGAAGAGTCCAACCAAGGTCACAGTTCACACATTTGTAGTGAGATTTAAACTTATCTGGCTTTAGCCTCAAAGCACATCTTCTTTCTATAATTGATCTTAGCTATCATGGCTTCTTCACCTTTAGCATGAACATCAACCACCTGATTCTCTCGTTATAATCCCGATCCAGACATCGGCATTGCTCAGCAGCTCTCAAGGAATACATATTCCCCCAGTACATGGGCCATGTCTTGAGCAGGAAGGTTCTAGAACTGTGATTTTGTGCTTATGATTCATGACCAATAATGCATAGCCACATTTTTATAAATTAAACTGTATATGTAGATTTCTCTCCAATAATGTATAAGAAAAGAAAAGTGACTGGCAGCTTTAATGGAGTAGAAAACATATGAGTTTAGATAAGTTGTTCATCTGCAAGCTCTGTTTCTTTACCTGTAGAATGAGAGCTCTGTCCACTTCTTCAATGCCCTGTGAGTCCAGGCCAGTTCTAAAATAGTTCTTAAACTTTCAAGTATCTCCCTGTGCCCCAATTCTCATCTTTGTGTGAACACTTTCAAGAGGGATTGTTAGTGAATACAATAAGATGTCAAGAGGCAATCAGTAGCTTTGATGATTGGAGTCTCAGTGTCTCAAAGGTTAAATATTCCATGGCTCAGTCCTTTGAGAGAAGCCAAGGTTCTAAGACCCACTGGTGGCTGATGCCTCATTTCCAGTGTCTCGTCTCTGATGCATACCTGTCTGTGTTGCATTCATCTTATCTTATCTTTCCCTATGACATGCTGACTTTAAAGTCTGACCCATGGTTGAATGTTGGCATCACTCCTTCATGTAACTCGGCTTTCCTGAGAAATATGTGATGGTTATCAATGAAGTAGAAATAACAATAACAGGAGGGAGAAGGAGGAAACAGTGAAGGAACATGAAAGAAAGAAAGGAAGAGAGAAAGAGAGAAGGAAAGATAGAGAGGAAGGAATGAAGGAAAAGGAGGAGAAGAAGGAGGAAGAGAAGGAGGAGGGAAGGGAAGGAAAAGAAAGGAGGGGAAGGGAAGGGAAGGGAAGGGAAGGGAAGGGAAGGGAAG
>NC_034590.1:66405086-66406842 GCF_900095145.1 Mus pahari
GAGAGAGAGAGAGAGAGAGAGAGAGAGAGAGAGAGAGAGAGAGAGAGAGAGAGAGCAAGAAAAGAAAGAAGGAAAAAGGAAAAAGGAGAAGGGAAGGGAACACCATCTCTACTTTTCAAAAAGATAGAATGAAATCATGCACAGTGTGTGGCTTGTGGTCAGATCTCAGTAAGTGGTAATTCCTGCCCTAGCCTGTCCATATCCTCCTTTCTCTTCACTCTGCAGTTCTTACCTAATTTTTCTTTCCAGGCCCATATTTACTTACCCTATCTTAGTTAAATATGTCTGGGTATATTTATATATGTGAAATAAATGAATAGGTGAATAAAAGAATAAACTTATAACTCATAAATATATATTGCACTCCTCGGTGCTATTTCTCCCTTTTAAAAATCTCTGGAACATTTTCTTGCTTTGGTCTCACAATGGCCATATATTACGTTTCAGCTTTTGATGGGCATTTTTGCTTCTATCAGTGGTCCTTGTGCTCTTACAACTTATTTTATGACTAAGAAGTTCTCAGGCACAAGATCCTCCATATTCTCTCTGTGTGAAATAGTGAGTTAATAGTGTTCATTGAGGGAATAAATAGCAAAAGCAAGGGAAGAAGGAAGGAGGGAGAATAAAAGAAGAGACATGAAAATATCCTTACCTTATGAATCAAGAATGGCCTGTGCTGTGCTGTGCTGTGTGTCTGGCATACAGGAAGTACTCAGTATATATTCGACAAACAAATGCAATTACCACTGAGTCATGGGCAGATACTCAAATGCAAAGCAGACAAAGAGAAACACTTTCTTCTGGGGCCTGCAAAAACTAACAGAAGCACTGGCTAGAGAAACCAGGCAATGATGTCAAGCAGTCATGCCAGAGTCTGTCCTGCCTCTGCCTCTCCATGCATACTCGGACAATAGTGCCAAGATTTTTGCATTCACATAATTTTCCATTGATAATTGCTAATGAGAACAAGGGCCACCATGTACTCTCCACCTGCCTGGTTTGTAAGTCTACTTCAATTGGATGTACCAAGATTCAGGAAAAAGTAATCTGTCCTTTCAAGACTACTGACAGGGAGATGAAGTGTTGTTTGGGCCTAAATTGTTGCAGTTTTGCGACAAAATTACTCTGAACTATCTTGTTTGGATGCATAGCCTGCCTTCATTGACAGAGCCCTAGCATTTATCTTCTTGGGGTAGTGTATTAAGTCAGGAGAAACAGATGAAATGTTGCTAGCAGTTTGGTAGAAATTCACTTGGTTTTATTATCTGACTTTATTGAGTTTTTTTTTTTTTTTTTGTTAGGTTTTCAGAAACAGTGAGCAATGTGGCATTGTTAGGAGTTGGAGCTTGAAGATGGGAGGAATCTGGAGGAGGCAGGGAGATACTGATCACCTACTAAACACAAGACATTGCATTCTGGTGGCCCTTTATGACTCGAGGCCTTCATCTTCCTGACAATCTTATCAGGTGTATGTGTCTATCTTCAAGTTGGAGATATAAAAGAGGCTCTATGGTGAATCTCTTTGTTTGGATTCTAAGAATTCTAAGAGTGAAATGACAGTGTGTTGCTAGCATTGAATTCAGGTCTACCTGATGATAAAAATCGGCTCCTTTGTCTGTTCTGGGATTCCGATGGGAACCTGGACAAACAACTGTTTTTTTTCTGGCTGCATCTTCCTATTGTAAATCTCTCTCTCTCTCTCTCTCTCTCTCTCTCTCTCTCTCCCTCCCACCTCTCCCCTCCCCTCCCCCTCTTT
>NC_034590.1:66406867-66440122 GCF_900095145.1 Mus pahari
CTAAGAATTCTAAGAGTGAAATGACAGTGTGTTGCTAGCATTGAATTCAGGTCTACCTGATGATAAAAATCGGCTCCTTTGTCTGTTCTGGGATTAGATAATGAACATGCTTCCAAGATGGATTAACTTGTGCCTGCTTTTCTCTTTTGTAAATCTCTCTCTCCCCCTCCCTCTTTCTCCCTCCCTTCCTCCCTCCCACCTCTCCCCTCCCCTCCCCCTCTTTTCTACTGTTAGGTAGCTTTCCCAGAAAGCTCTATTCCCTCATGTATGACAGATCTGCTAGTATTTAAATATACTTAGCTTCGACTCAGAAAACATTCAGTAAGCAGTTAGGTTCAGTGATAAGTACTAAAGAGTCAAATAGAGAACTTAGGTTACTGTGTAAAAGCAGCTTACAGTGAGGGCATTGTAGAACGTGCGGTCATGATAACATAAACTCATTCTTCACGTGCAGCCAGTTTAGAAGCAAAGTTGTGTATACGTCTAAACACAAAGAAAGGAGGGAACTCAGAGAAGATATTGAAGGATTCCAAGAGAAAGAATTAATAGATTTTTCTAGAAACATATCCTGCCTGGCCTTTAAAGAGTGTATAGTGTCCTACCAGGAGAAAAGGGTAGACAGTCTCATATTTCAACACAAAAGGGGTATACTAGAGACCTTGGAGAGAAAAAGGCTTGTAATGTATATAGGAAGTGTAGACATAAACCAGAAATACAACAGCAGCAAATCTCTATTTCCATTCTTCATGACAACAGTTTCTGTAAGAACCAGAGAGCAAATATTTCAGACTTTACATACCACATACATCTTAATATGTCACTGCTGGCATTTCTCTTCTTCTACCCCTCTTTCCTTCTTATTTCTTCATGCCTTAATGATATAGTATTTCTTTATATGTATAACAAAACCACTACAAGCTCTATTTGGTCTCCAGTCTACACTCTGCCAAATTCTTCTTTATGGCATGGTCTTGAAGCTGTCACAATCTTTGATGCACAGACATTTTTATTACAATTTCTTAATTAAGGTCAATATTGTACCATTAATCAGCACAAAACATCTATTGCTGAAGTAAAATGGACTCTATATTTTAAGACATATAAATCCTAAAGCCTAAGAGAACATTTGATAATTCTTCCATTCATTCATTTTCCACTTGCAATTAGGACTTTGTTAATTGTTTAAATTAGACTTTGACAGGGAACATATTTTAATAGTGCTCAGATTTACTGTACATAAGAGTGACTGAACAAGACTATATGTAAATGCATTAGATGTATTTACATTACAAAGTATGCATTCCATACATGAGGATATTTCACTTAGTTTAGACTATGTAGGTTCTGACTTAGAAATTCTCCTCAGATGAATTGGACATGACATGGTATAGCTATGAATCACCAGCCTAGCTCGCACATTTCTACCGATGTCATGCAACCTATACATGTTAGTAAGAGGTATATTTTACTATTACATGTTTTAAAATGGAATTAGATGTGAATCTATTGACCCACAAGGCACTCAGCATTTTCCCACTTGCATCATCTCCAACTGGGCTCTTCCATTCTATACAAGCGAGATTACTGCACTATCAGAGGCACCTCGGTGTTTGCTTCTCTTCCAGTCTCACTCTTTGAACTCTAATGCTCCAGTCAAATTGAGAAAGTCATTTTGAATCCTGGTGTTATCACCTACCACATTATCCTTGCAGCTATTCTGGCCAGGGATGTTTGAGTTGGCACTATAGGGCCCTATCATTTAGCCACCCGCCTTCCACTGTGCCCTCCCAGAGCCTTGGACTAGGAAAGAGGATCAATACTTTCACTGCATTATTGAACAGCTCTAATTGTTGGGGGGGGGGGATCAGATAAATGAAAGGAGGAAACACATGTTCACCGACTACCAGCAATTAGTGTATGTAACCTTATTCTTCAGACATTTAAGAACAGTGAAGTGTCTTGAACTCACTTTACAGACTGGAAAAATGAAGAGTCAAGAATGTTAGTATATATACTTCCCTACCCGGTAGGAAATGGTGTTGAAATCCATAGTCCATTAGACCATATTCATCCATGGTGTAATCCTGGCTTCATAGGCACCTCTTTAGACCCAAACTTCTTTCCTGTGTGGAGTCAAGGCTCTTCCTCCGTGTTCTGGTCACTCTACTCCCCGGAACAGGTGAATAGGCTTGCTCCTCATTCTCTGTCCAGAGATGTGGGGAGGCCATGTTTTCATCTCCACGGTCATGATACTTGTAGGTATGATAGTGCATGAACAGCCTCGCTCCCTGTTGACCATCAATGTTGATCAAGCCTCAATTATCTTTATCCCACCGGCAATACCCATAATTTAGCACAGGACTTTACTTCTCTTTGAAAACATTGATGAATAACAGCTCATGTTTTTGCTCTCTAAGTCCTGAGGACTGTGTGTAAATGTATCACAGATGTTACCTTATTTCATCCCCATAATTCCCCATGAGGTGAACACTGTTCTGGTCATTTCTATTTTGAAAGTAAGGAAATGGACTCCTAGAAGGACTTTGTAAATTGCACAGAATCACACACACAGAGGGAGAAGAGCTGGTATTTGACCTGAAATGGTTCCTGCTTCTTGCCCCCCACCCACCCTTGTTCCTCACAGAGAAGCCAGCTGTTTCAGCAGGGGGAGTTTTGCCTCAGGCTCTCCTTCAAAATATAGCTCCAACTCTCTCCTCTTGTCAATATTTTAAAAACACTCTTTGCAATGGTCTGTGCTTTCAGATTTTGTCTTATCTCCCACAGGAATACCAGTTTCCACCAATAATATGAGCAAAAATTGGTCTTCTTTGATGCTGTTTCTCTATCTATAAAATGGGAACCAAGCAACACATTGAAGAAGACCCTTTTAAAATAGCCTTGCTCAGTCAACTAGTCTCCTAATCATAACTGGGCAAGTCATCTCAGGTCCTCCAGCTTCTTCTCCCTCCTCCTTCTGCCTAGAAGCATTTGTTTTAAGTGTATACAGAAAACAGGCAGAATAATTAATGTATTCAAATACTCAACCGCCATTTATTAACTGCTCAGCAGGTATAGCGTTTAATTTCTATGTTGAAGGAACAAAAAGACTATGTATATTATAAAGGTGAAGAGTAAGGTCTTACAGTAGGTTTTACAGTAGGATCCCAGAAAGTCCTATTTACCAGAGTGAGGAATTGTATGGGTGTTGAAACAATGAATAGAAATCAGACAACAGGAAGAAGAACAGAGCCTTTTATCCACAGTAAGCTTGCTTTAGTGAATGAGAAAAGTGTGGAGAACACAATTATTGGTTTGTTTACCAATATTGTTAGTTTAGTTTGCTGCTTCTAGGAATCTATACTACCTACAGTTTCCTCTGTTGTCCTAATGCTTCTGTAATAATCAAGCAACACAATGAAAACTAAAATTCAAAACTCACCCTAATGTATTTGAGTGCTTTGTCATCCCTTCACTGTTTCCTAATCATTATTAATAGGATTCTATCAAGCCTTGTTTAATCTTGGGAATTTACTAATATTCAAAAGCTCAGTGTTTCTCCTTTGCTGTTTACTATCACACATCTTTCTTCAATGACTATTCAATTTATATTTGGGTGTTAAATTTTACAACTTTCAAACAGGATAAGCATGTGGAGGATACAAGCACAGTTGTCCTCTATGCAGACTTTGAACAAAAGACTTGGCTGACAATCTTGAAACTCTTGGTATTATTTTTTATTATGGTACATGATTTAATGGCCCTGGTTTTTGTTTGTTTTGTTTTTCTTATTAAGAGGTAATTAACAATAACTCCTGAATGTTACCTGTCATTAAAATTAGATTGCTTATGAATCATTGAACCAGACTCCAATCCACTAAAACTGACAATTGTCATTAAGAGATACTGCAGCCCTATACTGGAATACATAGAACTATTTTGATTGAAATTTTTTCTTAGCCAAGAACAAAGATACCAGTTTCTTTACCTCAGTTTCTGTATGTCTATTGTTCAATAATTTTTCTACAAAACTTTACAATTACAGATACAATTCACTCTTTTATTCACTCATTCCGCTTGCCAAATGTATTCTTTGTCCTGGACATGACCCAAGGCACCTAAGCAGCTTATGGCCTGGAAAGAGAAACACCCATATAAGCATAATATGTTTATTTGTATGTCATGACACAGAATGATAACAACTGTTACAAACCAAAAGCCATGCAAACGTCTGTGGAATCAGAACCCCAATGTCCCAATGGCATGCTAGAGTCTGTGATCTGCCTCTTTCCTCCCCCATTAAGTCTTACCCCACCCCATCCCCTTTCCCTCTGCTCTCTCATTTCTGCTTCTGTGATCCTGTCTTAGGTCTAGCTTTCGGTTCATGTGGTCCCCTCCTGCACTGTTGTTATGATGTTTTCTTCCCATCCTTCATCTCTCCTTAAGTGCCATTCTACAAGAGAAACTTGGTGCCATCCATTGGCCCCTTTGCCCTCAATTTCCTCTCCCCTAGAATCCTCATTAGTTCTGGTAAGGCATATGTGGAGTGTGTGCTTACATGGACTTCCTTCAGCTGTGAACCTCAGGCAATAAAAATCCAAGTTTGATTATTTTCATTTGTGTTGGTATGACATCTGTATGCCCATGTACCCATATAGGGTAATGTTTTTATAAACTATGTGCTCAACAAATAAAAGTCAAAGGTGAAAGATATTTGGGATGCATCTCAACTAAAGAGTCGTGATTCGTGATGAGGGAAAGGAGTGATTAGTGGTTAAATATCCCAATTTGTGCACAAGCATACAATTTGAGAGACATTCAGATTTAAGTTCAAATCCCAGGTACTTTGCAGGTCCATTGATATGAACTCAAAGCATCATCATTTATTTGTAAAGTGGAGACAATAGCAGGATTATAGATTTGTGAGGAATGGACTCAAGATAGGTGAACCACATGGATAAATGGAAAGCTAGTGTGTTGCCTGTTTATTCTGCAGTACTAAGGAGACTCATGACTGAGCATCCTGGAACTGTTTTAGCACAGTGGCTTCCCACATCTCAGCTGGAGAGTGAGAGACAGTGCTGTGACCTAGAGCACCAGGTTGCTGTGAGAAAAATTGAATTGTTGTAAAGCCTTTGAAAGTACAAAGTGCCCCCGGGAAGTTTTTGCAGGTCAAAGATTTACAATTTCTCCCTCATAGGATCAGAGGATATAGTAATAATAGGTGAGCCTTATATCAGACTTGAGCCTAAATACTGTACAGATAACTCCCATGAAAATCTAAAAAATCCTATGAACTATCAGTCCCCTGATTTTACAGAGCCTGAAATGGAAATATGAAATATGAAGACGTTTCCTCAGTGTCTCAGAGTTTGTGCTTGATCCAGCTGATGCTTTGAACCAAACTGTGCGGTAATGAACTCTATTCCTATTCTGTGTAGCACTCTGCCTGTGTGTAGAATCAACTCTGTGCAGTATAAATAGAAAGTGAATTCAGATCCTTCTCCCCTGCTTTCGAGTTGCATGGCCTTGAGCCTTCTAGTCTTTCTGAGCCTGGTTTGTCACTTAAAAAGATGGAAAAACAATGATATCTACTTTGAAGTGGGCTGTGACATTTCAATGAGTTGGCATATATTGGGTGCCAGGCTCGCAGCTGATGTTCAATATTAGGTAACAAATGTGATTTCTCTCAGTGGCACATTTGATCCACTAGTTGATCTCGACTCGGTTGAGATTTTATAAGACTTGATGGCTTTTAATTGAGAAATATGCATCCATGACAGGTAATCAATATGCTCATTTGGCAGCCAGGTTCTAGATGAAATAAAGCTAAATGATGGTGTAATTCAGATATACAAACAAATGCCTGCAGAAGCCAAATCACTCGCCTGCCTTCTCTATCCTAATCAAGGGGTTGGTTTTACTTTTTGGAATGTGTCCCCAAGACATTTTCCTCCTTGAATCTGGGAACAACTAAACAAATGTGGCACCTCTCCTGCTTTTGCTCTCTGCTTTTGTTCTGCTTTCTCTGTATAAATCACTTTCCCTCTGATGAAGAAGCAGAGAGGAGCTAAGGAATGTCATACTGACTTTGAACATGAGGGACACGCTGTGTGTAGATCTCAGTGACAAATGGAATCCTTGAAATACACTTTGTCATCTTTTTTCTTACAGTCACAGTGAATGACAATGGCTAGTGGCTATAACAGTGAACCAACCCAAAAAGCATGTTCTCAACAGGCTCTGGCAAATCTTTGTCAAAGATAACTCTTCTCTCATATTGAACTGTGTGAATGACTAAATGTCTAGATGTCATTGTGTTTAGCCATCACAGACAGGAACCTTGTCAGGATTTCCTCCCAGTATTTACCACTATGGTTTATTTACATTTATATACATTCTAACACTCAAATGCGGGGGGGGGGGAACCTCAGTTGATTCATGAAAAGTTTTTAGATCAAACCATAGATTCCTTGTTTGCAAGATCTGTGACTTGGGCAAGAATTATTCATTTCAGTGTCTGAAATTCCTCACTTATCCATCTATGATGACTACAGTACCTTTGGGTGGTTGGACAGTAGAGAATACATGTAAACTTATGATTTTCCTGGCTTACATGCAGTAAATTCACACTACTAATTAGTTTTATTATTATCAGTGTAAATTTGTGTCAGATATCATATAAATGGACTTAATTTGAGTTGATCGATTTTCCATATAATATTTCCTGGGAGGCTTAGCATAGTACAAAGGACATGGGCTTAGGGACACATGAATGTGATATCAAGATCTATTTGTGCCCATTGTATGACTTTAGGCAGGATACATGACCTCTTTGAATTTCAATTTCCTCACTTGTCAACTCTTTAAAGAATGCCCATAAATTTCTCTTTTTTCCCCACTCTAGAAATGTGAACACTTAGTTCCACCTAAATCCTGATCTAATGGTGCTCCCAAGCAGCCAGTTACTGGAATGATTAGCTGGAACTGGCCGTCAGTATCTTCTAAGTCACTTACGTTTACAGAGAAAATACATAATGTTCAATGAAATTAAGAGACTTCTCTGAGAGAACATGGCCAAAGGGTTAAAATGAAGGGCTAAACCCTACCAGAGAACCTCAGTTTCCACAGTGGTCAAAGTATTTCCTGATCTGCTCAAGAAGCAAATGAGAACAAAATAAGTAAAATAAAAGTCAAAGGAAAGGAACAGGAAGAATGAAGGATGAGGCAATGGACAACTAGAGGGGAGAAAAAAGGAAAGAAGAAAGGGATAGAAGGCATGGGAGAAGATGAGGATAGCACAGAGACAAAGGAGAGAAGATGAGGAGGATTGTGAAATCTCCATGGTAGCACTTGGCAGTCCTGTGCTGTAGGGGACTATGATGGGCATCGAGAAAACCAGGCACTGTGGACTTGCGTTCCAGATTTGCCACCTAAGGGCTGTGCAGTCAGACACATGTTCATACCATCTTCATTCCTCATTCTGCTTGGGGAGCCATTGTGAATGGCTTACAGTGAGGATGAGAGAAATGGTTAGTTTAATATTACAAACATGTAGCTATCAGTGCATATACTGAACATACAGAAAATATTCAATGCACTTAAACAGTTTTAAGTATGACATCATCATCTTAGTTCTCCCACTTTCAAAGCAGTCGGCTCAAAGTCACTGAAGCTTTTTGTTGTTGGTTGGTTGTTTTTTTTTGTTTTGTTTTGTTTTTTTGCTTGTTTTGTTCTCTTTTGTTTTTCTGATCTCAGTTAAACATCATGGGGATGGCATTGATGAGATATTGAGAGCAATTGCAAGAGGCTGAATGGAGAGATGGGTGGGGAGTATAAAGAAAACCATCAGAAATATGTACGCCGTGTTTGCTGTGAACAGAGTGCTATATGGGACATTCTGTGCATAGATTTAATCTTTGTCATAAGCCAAAAGCTTATGTTATTATATAGCTATTCTTACTTCCATTTCACAAGCAAGGAAAATGAAGTCTAGGGTAATACATTTACTGAAATATTTTTAAGATTTAATTTATTTATCTATGTATTTGGATGTGTAAGTATGTGTAAGTGAACGTGAGTGGGTGTATGAATGCATATGTGTGTGTTTATGTGTGAGAGTTATATGTGTAGTAGTAGTAATAGTAATAGTAGTAGTAGTAGTAGTAGTAGTAGTGTGTGTGTATGTGTGTGTGTGTGTGTGTGTATACAGATATATGTATGTATGCATAGAAGCTGGAAGACGGTTCAGGTAGTTTTCCTCTGCCTACTACTCCCTTGAGACAAGGGCTCTCCCTGAATTTTGGACATGTGTTTTCTTGGCTAGGCTGGAACCCAGCAAACCTAAGGGTTCTATTTGTTTCTTTCTCTGAATAATTGGGGTTACAAATCTTGTCTGGGATGTCTGGCTTATTACATGTATTGTGGGATCTGAACTCTGATCCTCAACAATCACATTTAAGTTTTAGCCATGTCTCCAGTTCCTTGACAAAGTGCTTTTTGACTTAAACCTTTTATTACTCCATGTAAGGTTCCTCACTTCTAGGAACACTTTCTGCAGAGCCAATTTCCTAAAGGGCCACTCTAGATAGCCCAATATCTTTAGAAGAAGTGTAGATGAAGATGGATGATAATTTGTTTTCTTCATTTGAGGCAGGAAGAACCCATTCTCTTCCCCCCACACCTATTCCCTTCTATAAACAGAAATCAGTGGGTAAGAGCACTGACTGCTCTTCCAAAGGTCCTGAGTTCAAATCCCAGCAACCACATGGTGGCTCACAACCATCCGCAATGAGATCCGATGCCCTCTTCTGGTGTGTCTGAAGACAACTACAGTGTACTTACATATAACAATAAATAAATCTTTAAAAAAAAAAATAAATCAGCAGACTCAAAAGCAGATGTCTTTTCTTTCTTTGTTCCCAGGGTAAAGAGCATGATTTCAGACACCTGGAATGGCATTACTCTTCTTGGATATTGATGGGGTTGTCTAAATAAGGTAAGAGATGTGTATATACTAGCAATTAAAATTCATACTACTTTTTCTATGCTTTTGTTTTTCAAGATTATGTTGGTCTGCAGGATGAAAGAGAAGCAATAGACAGACCAGAGTGGTTGTCCTTTTCTGTGTCGTCTTGAGTAAAATCCTGCAGGTTGTAAAGTGACATTCTTGCCATGTCTTTCACAGGCTTCTCTCCACATGCGCAGAGGTGACCAGTATTAAAGGTGCCAATCTTCTGGCCTTGAGTGGATCACTTTTCTTTCCTAGGAAGCACTTTCTTAACCTGAAGCAAAACATACTGAGTCTTACTTTCTTTTTCTGAAGGGTTTCTCTACCAAAAAAAAAAAAAATTAAATCATGTCAGTGTTATTCTTTCACAGTAATATATGAAATTCTCTCCTTTTCAAACATCTTCTCTTGGGAGTTTGGGACTGTTTCTTATTTGGTCTTCCTTGTGCACCTGCCAATGAGCAAATTCATGAAAAACTAGCTAGGTGATGGTAATGGAAAGAAAGTCTCCAATGGTCAGCCATGCTCCAGCTATGACGTGTGTTTTTATATAGGTTTTGTTACGTGTGCTGCTTCTCAGATACATTTATACCCAGCAATATACTCGTATTTTCTGCTTGTAAACCTCTCACCTAGTTCAGCGATTGGGATTAAGTGTGTCCTTTGTGCCGAGGCTGTGAAGGATCACGGTGTTTTGTGGATTCCAGGTGTCCTGCGGAACTACCACACATGGTCATAGTTTCCGTATGTGACTCCAACACATGGCTGTAATATTTGTTACTGCTGATCCTGTCTCCTAAAGGCTTTTTTTCTGGGTAATTTCATTAAGAATTCAAGCACACAGAAAAATACACATTGCCCTGTTTACCAGACAGAGGTAAGGCTCTGAGTGGAATGGCCCATTGGTAATCCGAATCTGGTGAAATGCATTAGGTAAGTTCAAGTCAGCAAGAATGCAATGATGCCCACCAAGTTTATCTCCCTTCCAAGGAACCCATCCCCAGGAGAGGGGAGATATGTGACCTGGTATATAGAATACAGAACCTGCAGCTCAAGGTCCTTTGCAACTATGTTAGCATGTCTACATAAAGGACAGGTGTTCAAAGCTATGTATCAAAGCACCTGTCATATGCTTTTGACAGATGAAGAACAAGGTCTCAGAGCTGTCCTTTCGAGTTAAAATAGCCATATTTTATGAGGAAGGTGCCAAGATATGCATCAGGCCAAACGATGAAGGCATAACCAAAGCTCAGGTATCACAGGACTAACATTTATGGATCCCTTGCTCTATTCCAGGAGCTGCCCTGCATTTACACATAAGATCTAATGTAGATGGGATGGATGCTAATGTCAACCTCTCTTGCTGATAAGAAAGCCAGTGCACAGAGTGTTCAATAAACTCGACTCTGCATAGTTGGGAACTTAGGGAGCAGGAATTTGAACAGGCATATGGCTCAGCAATATAATTTTCCAGTAAGCACACTGCATCACCTCTACAATTTCAAAGGATCTGGTTTGACTTTGGTCTTGAACAGATGAGGAAGATCCAAGATGATGCCCATCTACCCCCATCACACCTTGAGCCTACCTGTTTGTATTGTGTGTGTGTGTGTGTGTGTGTGTGTGTGTGTGTGTGTGTGTGTGGTCAGTATCTGTCAGCTAGGTTTAAACAGATGAACTAGTTAGAGAAAGCTTGGTGAGTAGTTAGGAATTCATCAGCAATGGCCAGTTGCATGTATGGTATGTGTTACAGTTCTAAGTGGGGGTGGTTGTACTCTCTGGAGAGACTTTTCTTATTTGAGTGTTCTTTTCCTGAAACATTTCCAAGTGGTATGCATATAAATCAGTGCTAGCAAACACTTTCAAGAGTGATGCACACTTAGTTCAGGAAAGAGCTGAGCCACATCTGTTTCATGATGGCCACCAATAAGGGATTCATCTTCTACAAGTTTCCAGCCCCGAGGGACCCACTGCCAACAAGCATGAGCCTTGATTCAATCACCCTTAACTTGGTACCAGGTACTTTCAACCTCTTATTGCATTTCCTGGCTCTATCTTTATGCAAGGCTGATGAGCCATCTCTCCTTCAACCCAAGGAAACAAAAGGCACTACAAAATTTCCCTTCTAGCTCTACTTTTAAGAGAGAGTACCCAGCTCCTAGAACACTGTATTCAGGGTTTGAAATGCCCGATCTATTTAAAACAAGTCTGTGGGTATTGCAGCTTGTATGCAAAACCCTAATAATAAGACTTGGGAAATAAAATCATGTTATACCAAGCACCACTTTTTATAAATATGGGATAGTAGCCTTCCCTTTCACTCTTCCATACCAGATCTCCTCCACTCAGAGTGCTAGCAGGCATTCTCTTTTCCCCAGAATCATCAGCAAGGCACAGGCTGACAGGTGCTGTTATTGCTTCTGATCCCATTGGTCACATCATGTAACATCTTCACTCCTAAACTAATACGATGGATGTAGCTTGACAGGGCGTAGCAAGGATGTGGTATAGCTTTCCGTGAGCTGCCTTAAGCTCCTGCCTCCCTACCAACTCCTAGCGACTGCACACCATTCAACTTTAGGGCATATTTATTGGTTAAAATGGGTTTAAGGGCAGGAGCTATTCCTAACTGCCCATTCTCAGGTTACATTATGTGACACACCTGTGGTCATTCTTGCCTTGTTACAAGGAAGTAGAGATCTTAGAGTCATGGCAAGATAAAAACATGTGCTTAAATGATGGAGGTTATGGAGATTCCCCAGGTAAGCACTGTAAATGTTTCATAGTTAATAAAATCCATCAATAAAATGATATGCACAATTAAGAGAATGTCAATTCCATTAATGTCGTATCTCCATTAAAGATAAAGGAAATTGAACAGTTCAGTTCTATTTACCATCTCTTATCCTAGAGAAGCTGGGCTTGAACTTGTTCCTTTATTTCAACAAATGGGAGCTAAGAGGAAGTCAGTTCTCAGACTCAGTCCAGATGGAAACAGTCAGACAAGTTCTCATGTTAATAGCTTAATCTCATCCCCTGGTACTTTGTGATATCCTGTGCTAGCTTTGATGATGAAAACCACAGAGCCTGCTCATGATCCCCAATGGTTCATAGTCTAGGTAAAGATAGGTACCAAAAGAAAAGGCAGGTAAGACAATGCACATCTGTAACCTCTGCACAAAGAATATGGAGACAGGTAGATGCCAAGAACTCATTGGCAAGCCAGTCCTCTGAGATATAGAGATACACAAGGAGGTCAACCTCTGGCCTCCACACATTGTGCAGCTCTGCTATGTACACACCTGCATATATGAATGCATGCTCTTACATATAAACATACACAAATGCACTAACAACACCCACCAACAAAGTAAACAGAAGTGACAAGCATGAAAACAACCAAGAGTGGAGGGTAGAGCATCGTCAGTAGCATGAATATGTGGAAGGAAAGGTATGGAGAATCAGGAAAGATGCTTGAGTATTGTAAGAGACAGTGGGGAAGGAACCACAGGACCCAACCAACCCAAAAGTCTAAGAAAAGTAAAAGTTTTGAATTCCAAATCGAAATGATTATAATCCTCCCTGTTTCACAACACACACACACACACACACACACACACACACACACACACATATCACTTTTCAAGGCATTTCAGTCCTGATAATTCATTTCAGTACCTTTTTGACCACCAAGGTTCTTGGTTACCTAACGTATCAGGAGAAAGCAGGCAATCGATGAAGTCAATACTTTATTTTAATTGGCTTACTTGGGTGCTGAAGACTGAACCTAAGTCCTTATACATACTGGGCATATATTATTTATCACCCAGATAAGCACAGCCCCAAATTACATATATATATGCACATATAATTACATATATGCATATACATATATATGTATATACATATATGTTTTTTTTCCTCTTGCCTCAGGCGTTTACAGTGAAGCAGGAGTCATATGATGCTGTCTTGCAATAAGCTGGATGAAGGAGCAACCAACACTAGCTGATAGAAAATCAGGTTATAAACCCTATTTGTTTCTTAGTGTCTCTAAGATGTGACATTAGGAGGTGATGGTCGCAGTTAAGGGAGACATTTGTTCCAATGATATTCATAAATACACTTTGTTAGGCAGTTATGTCGAATCCATCAGGTCTCCACTTCATCTCCGAAAGCAGGCTGCCTTTCAGCTGTTTGATTTCTCTTGCACGGATAGGGAGGTACTGACAGAATCTGGAACTTGGGCATGAGACAAGGAATGTTAAATCTGTCTGCAGAATATTTGTGTTAAGAGGAAAAAGCAAGAGTAGGGTGGCAGGGCCCTCGGGGAATTCTTGTTCTGCAAGACAGTATTTGTATTTGAGCTGGCAGAGATGGAGAGGTGCCAGCTAACAAGTGACACTGGAGGTTAATTGCTGGTGAGCACTCTTTCCCTGTGGGATGGGGCTTTGTGGTTTAGGCTCGTAGAGATGGTAGATTTGTTCTTGGGGAAGAACAAACTGAGGCTAGATGTTCTGCCCATACGACTATAATCTCTCAAGTTCTCTCTCTTTGTGATGAAAATCATCCTACTCATGTTCAAAAGTTATCCTAAGATACAGTAAAACAACTTGTCCTGTTCTGGTCTGTCTGGGCTTATTAATCTATGGATAGTGGCTGAGGTTGGCTATTCATTTTTGCACCCCTTCTGCATTGTGAGAGATGGCTGGCGAAGACAGGCTCAGATGAAGCCTACCATAGTGCCAGGAAACACACTCCAAAACGCAGATGCTTCCCTAAGGAATCTCGGTAACATTTAGATTATTGATAAAAGGTCTTAAAGGCAGTCTGGGATTTAACCGACAGACATAAAACTTGTTCATCAGTGAACCATACTTTAGATAGGGATGGAAGATACATAGGGCAAGCAGAGTATATCACTTCCTCAAAGCAGTGGGCAGTTAAAGCAGACAGTATCCAAAGGACAAATGAGATAAGCCAGGTACAAGCTTGGCACATTTCTGTGAGAAAGGAAGTTCCATCCCATGTTTGTGATCCATCTGTGGATATTCCCACCTTGAGAGGAGATGCTTCCTTAACGCAGAAACACCCGGTCACCATCCCAATTGTGACAACACTGTCAGCTCCCAACTGTGTTTACATCATTGTTCCAATTCCTCAACATAATTAGTGTGGTCCTCATGCTTACCCTGCTGGCTGGCATTTGCCTAGGGTGCTCAGGATCTTGGCTCTGTTGTGCCTTCTCCACCTGCCTAACTCTAGTGCACCATTCAGATTCCTATTCAATCTTACCGTCTCTAGAGAGGAACACATTGATAGAGTTCACTGGCCATATTTATGTAAATTGAAATGGTACAGTGCTAGGTATTCACCCCCAGGAACACTTGAGAGCTTAGTATTTGCTTATTAATTTCTGTTTCATCCTGGGACCTAGCACAGTACCGAAGCACTCGGTAGTATAGTTAAGTGGCCTGAGGAGGGACAGAGGAAGTTGGTGGCAGAGGAATGTGTGCTGCTGTTTATAGCCTGTTCAGGAAAAGGCCAACAATGATTGAAGAGCTCTAAACAAAAAGTCTGGCAAAGAGACTATCCAAGGACTTTATCCAGAAAAGTAGGCTTCTTCTATAAAATCAACTTTTCAGTATCTTCATATGACTGACAACATTATGAGGTATTTGTTTATATGTATATGACTTATTTCCCTTAATGCGTCCTCTAGGCTCATTCATCTATTTTGTAGCACTCATCTATTCTATAGCTTATGGCAGAGTTTAAACATTCTTATTATTGAATAGTATTACTTTTTTTTGTATACCATATTGTCTTTATACAGTCATGTATTTATAGGGATATATGTTGATTCCATGGCTTGGTTATAATGAACAGTTCTGTGTTAAACATAGGAGAGTATGTATCTCTTTGATATAATTATTTCATTTCCTTTGTGTAGTAGCTTTGTTCTTGTAGAAATGTATTATAGGGTAGAGGCGGCTATGAAGGGAAGAGCTGCGGAACATGAGGCTAGCTCAGTTGATGAACAAACCAATAGTAAAGCCAATATTGTGTGGTAGAGTGACTGCAGTAAGAACTAATGTAATATTGTACATAATACCTTCAAATAGAAAAGGAGATTGTAAATATTTCAAAACTGACAAATATTTGTGGTGATAAAATTGCTTCAATTTGTTCATTGCACAATGGATGTGTGTACTGAAACATTAAAACATAACTCATAAAGTGATTACTATGTGTCAGTCTACAAGGTTAATTAATTAACTAATTAATTAAAGGGGGTATTCACCAGGCAGAATAAATTTGTCAGCAGACTAGGAATGTACTCTGTTGGGTGTCAGTCCGGGCTGGTTTTGTGTGTCAACTTGACAGAAGCAAAAGTCATCAGAGAGAAAGGAGATTCAGTTGAGGAAATGTGTCCATGAGATCCAGCTAGAGGGCATTTTTTAATTAGTGATGGATTGGGGAGGGCCCAACACACTGTGGGTGGTGCCATCTCTGGGCTGATGGTCCTGAGTTCTATGGAAAATCAGGCTGAGCAAGCCATGTGGACCAGGCCGGTAAGCAGCACTCCTCCATGGCCTCTGCATCATCAGCTCCTGCCTCAAGGTTCCAACCTTGTTAAAGTTCTTGTTCTAACTTCTTTCAACAATGGATTATGATCTAGAATTATAAGCAGAATAAATTATCCCCCCCCAAACTCTTTTTTATTTGGTTGAATTAATAAAAATCCTAACTAAGATATCATCCTAGGTAAAGAGGGATTCCATTCTGGATCAAAATATTTCTGAGAGAAAAGAAGGAGAATCATAAAGTTCTGATGTTCTCTAGTGAGGATCTTGATGAGTCCCCTGCAAACATTAAATTCCATATAGAAATAGAGTCCTTTGCCTTCTCCAGATTCTATACCAGTTATATGGAGAAAGACCAATGTTGAATTATTCCTAGGCTCTTGACATCTTGAGGAAAAAGAAATAAATCTGAGTTCTTTTGTGTCATCGAACATGTGCATGAAAAGAGAATTGTGGAAAGGAGGTAGCTGCCTTATTCCCCATGTGACTACCCACCAAGGGCAGGGCCAACATCCCTCGCCAGGAGTTCCTTGTAATCCTTCTCCACAACAGCTGCTGTCCCAATCCTGTAGTCTCCACCTCCTAGTCCCATAGCTCATTGTTGAAGAGGTGTCAATAATTTCCTACACATACGGCTCCATCCATCATGTTTGTCATCGTGTTTTTACTAAATGACTCATACTAATAGTGGATGGAAAAAAACGTATGCCCAAGACAGCTGAGAGAATGACTTCCATGCTAAATCTTAGCTATATTTTAGTCATAAAATTTGACCATTGCTTGGTCTCTCTACAACACAAGACTGCTTGTTCATAGAATGAAAAGAGTCTCACTCCAGGAAATTACTGGAAAATTAAGAAGGATGTCTATTTTTATTTTGTCAGTGATATCAATTGATATCAATATCAATTATATTACCTCAAACATTACTAAAAATCATTTTTTCTCCTTTGCTGACTTCTTCAAGCTAATTCTACCATACCTTACAATGGGGTTAAAATGTATAAAATGTTTCAATTATTGGATATCAATGCATTTCCAAAGAAATCCCCTCCAAACAGACCCAAAAGTCTACAATATGCTCTAAAGACCATTAACTTATTATACACCATTTGATTTCATCAGTACCTTGATACAAAAAAAAAAGTGGCTGAAGGAGATGAGAAAGAAGTGAGCCACAGAGAGAAACACAGTACCAATGGATCTGAAGCCTTAGGTCATACTATCAACATTATTATTTCACACGAAAGGTCCCTCATTTGCCTGAGATCCCTGAGCATGGGTGGGTAAGCCTGGTGTGAACTGGCTTTATCTGCCACGCACCTGTCTTTCAAAGTCTGTTTAGAGTTTTTCCTAGTTGTTTAGATTTTGCTAATAGATGTTTTCTTCAACTACTTTTGCATTTTAAAACTAAGACAAAGTGAAACAAAACTCTTGTCCCTGTTGGCATAGTAAGAAGAATTGTGTGAAATTTGTGTGTCATTCCTTTTTAAAAGTAAATATCATAACTCTCTCATTTACATATTTCAGTTATTATTTTAAAATAAAATTGAAATAATTGTATGTGTATGTTTGCATGATGTATACATGTTCACATGTGTGAGTGTAGGTGCCAGGGGTTCACGTGTACACACACACACACACACACACACACACATATATATATATATATATATATATATATATATATATATATATATTACACTTTTTCTTTTTCACTGAAGCAAGGTCTCTCATTTGAGCCCAGTGCTCCCTTCTTTGAGTTGTCTAGCTAATCACTTTGCTACAAGGAGGCAAGACAACTTGCTCAGGACCCCCTAACTCTACCTTTCCAGTGCTGGAGCTGCTGTAGGCTACCACACCCAGCAGCATTAACATGGGTTGGGCTGGACATACAAACTACTATCCTCATGCTTGTACAGCAAATGCTTGACCTACTAACTCAGCTCCCAAAGTCTGTGCTTATGTTATTGTTGAGACACAGTCTCACGACATATTCCCTAGCTAGCCTGGGTTTCACTCTGTGGGCTAGACGGGTTTCAAACTCACAGAGATCTATCTACCTGCTTCTGATTTCCAAGTACTGTGTTTGAAGTCATAAACCACAACACTTAGCCTATATAGTTTTTTTCAGATACCCGTTTACCTTTTCTATGTTAAGCAATGGGCTAAACACAAGTGATCATGAAAGAACAGAACACAAACCATGCCCAGAAATATTGTGCCAAATGTAGTGATGTGATATGAGAGGTATACAGCTACTATTAACTTTTGCTGTGTGGATACAGCCTTTTATTTTAAAGATCTTGCTAGTTCTAACTAATATTGGTTTACAAAATGACATCGGTGTCAAATCATGCCATCTGCACATAAAGAAGTTTTACACAATTTACTGTGGGCTATTTTTTTTTTTTATGCAGAATCTGAAAGGATCATAAGAGGTTATATCCACATCTTACCAAAAAAAAAAAAAAAAAAAAAAGCAAACCAAACCAAAAACAGCAAAACCCAATCATCATCAAGATCTGGAGACGAAAAGATCATCAAACAGTAATATTCAAAATCAGTGAATATACTCACACTTAGGAGCTTTACATCAAGTCAGATTAGTATTTGCATTAAATGAGCAATTCAGAACATTTTGCATTCAGAATTATGTGGACTTCAGAATTGTTGATGTAACTGATAGTGCTATGATTATGATCTCTCTCTCTCTCTCTCTCTCTCTCTCTCTCTCTCTCTCTCTCTCTCTCTCTTTCTCTTCTGTCTATGTGTGTCTGTATGTCTGTGTGTCTGTGTGAAAGAGAAGATGCAGGAAAAGTATATTTTTATCTGACTTCACATAGCTAGACCCACTTGCCTAATATTAAACAATAGTGAGCATAGTAGAAAGACTTTTTTTATCTTAAATTTAGAGATCTGTAGCTACTGTCATTTTGTTGGAAGCTTAAAATAAGAATATTTATCATAATATGGTATGGCTATTTTATTCCATATAAAATGAAAATATTATTAAATATTATCAAATGTTTCAAGAGCTATGAAAATAGCCTTCTTTTTATTATTATCAGTGAGCTGATAAGCTTGTATTTCATTATTCAGTTGCTTCCTATTGAAACAGAGTGTATTCCTCTTGGATTATTTAATCAGTAAGACTGGGTTTGCTTGGATTTTTAATGCAGTTAATTTAAGGTATTGAACACAGACTCGTGGTTGGGACTGCTTTCTTGTTTGGTTTTGCTCTCTTTTGCATAATATTTCATCACCTTGGGAGATCGGAATCAAATCTTCCTTGTGGAACAAATTGGATGGTTCTGCCTTCTTCAGTCTCCAGAACACATTATAATGAATGTGTTTATGTGGTGTTTCTTGAATGCATGAATTAAATCACTGTTAAATCTCTCTGGATCTAATGTGTTTTGGACAGCCAGTTCTTAAAGACTTATCTGTGATCCTCGGTTATTGGTCTGTTCTGATTTCCCAATCCTTCTGCGACTTTTGAAACTCGATTATCCTTCATTAGATTGGAAAGATTAGAAACTGAAGATAGTTTTACCCTCCCCAGCTGTGACTGCATATGTCTTTGCATTATTGAATTTATGAGACTTCTTATTTGTTCTTTTAATTGTCTTTTAAAAAAAAGGGGACCTCATTGTAAGAAACTTCATTTGGCCCCAAATGTTAATCAATTTATTTTTCACTGTCTAGCTTTGAAGTTATGATTTAAAGTGCAACTACATTCCTTGAAAATCATGGTTTGAAATACCATGAGAAGTTGCTGGTTCTACTCTGCTCAGAATACAAATGGAGCAATGGAGGTCTGATAAAACATTTGTTACGACTTGTATTCTCAAGAACAAAACTAAACTCAGGCCACACTGCTGTATTAAGATATGAAAAGCCATCGAGCATACTACATACAGTTCTCTTCTCTGTGCCTGTTAACACATGGCCTAATCTTTATCCATGTGTCACACCCCAGTTGTGAGCTACATGGATGCATGTCATCAAGTCAATATATTTCATGAAAGCCAGGAGAGTACAGAAGGTTTGTCAAGAACAAATCTAAGGCAGTACCAGTGACACTTAATTCTTCCATCAGCCCGACCCTGCTCTTACACAGTATGAAGAGTTGCTTGAGACCCTATTGAAGATACTATCCATTAATATAAATATTCCTGGGGAAAAATCACTAAAATAACAAATAGTAGTGTTTTGGTCTTAAGACATGAGCACTACTGTGTGGCTAGTAGGTAAAGATATCTCAGAGGTATGAGCATTGGGCTGTTTATCCAGCAGTGCGTGTTTAGTGTCTGTTGTGCTAGCATGTTGTGGTTAAAGCAAATCTGTGTCCCTCCACTTCCCTAGATGAATGCGCCTTACTCTACACGTGGCCATATTTCAAGAACTATTCAGTGAGCTCATTTGAGTTTTTCCTCTCAAAGCTGGACTTCATATAACTTCTATTGTTTTCATAGCATCCACTTGAGACCTGATTAAAGAAGTTTTGTTTTTAAGTTTTCCTGTGCAGTGCAAATCACTTTGCCTGTTCCTTCATGCATAACAAATGTACACACCATAATTAAATGCATGGGGCTAAGGAACAGGAAGGACAAGAATAGAGGTGCTGATCTGCCCCTAGGGGTCTGGGTTGGCAGGCAGGCCAAAGCTGCAAGAGCAGAGTGATTATCTGAAGGATGGAAGAGCCAAGAAACAACTGGAGTGTGGGGAAGCCCCTGGGAGAGACGAAAGACACTGACAAATTTTAGAGCTGAGGTTTTTCACTAGTTTTAATTGCTTAATCCAGAGTAAGACATAGGAGACAACACAAAGGAAGTCCAAGATCTACATGCACAGATTCAGCAGCCAACACAAATCAAAGCCGGGAAACTGGTAAGAAGTAGATGAACCTAGAGAAGAAAGAGAAGCTTCAAGAAGGACAGCAGAGCGCTCAGGATAGGAAGGGGGAGGGAGAAATCACAGAGATGGAGGTGCAGTGGGGAAAGGAGGCGGGCAGGGCAGGGCAGGGCAGGACAGGGTGGGACAGGACAGGCAGAACAGGGCATGCAGGAGAGGAAAGCTCATCTCAACTGAACCTATGTGGGGTTTTGTCATTGTTTGCTCATGTAGTGACATAGCATTTATACCCACTAGATATTATACATGTGATAATTGAAACTACAAGAACAACAACAACAACAACAAAAAGATGAACCCAGAGTAAAGTGAAGAGGAGAAAGGTGTCCTGTCCACTGTTGGAAAAATTAGTGAATACAGTTTGCACAGGGTGCACCATGCAACACTCAATAAATGTTGACTTCTATTAAAAGCATATTTTTAAAATATCTGCCCCTGCCCATAAAAACTTCAAACCCTGCAGGTTCTCTTTTTCTTCATCTTCTCAAGGCTCACAATGCATCTTCTCACAGCTCAGGACACCCTCCAAATCTGAACTTTCTTAAAATTTCCATGTTTCTTGGTCATGTATATCTCTCTTGAGTTGGTGGATCTCTTCCCCTACACTTCATGAAGTATGTCCATCACTCATGGTAAAAAATCAAGATGTTGACTCAGATGTCCTATGGGTCTCAGTGAGCTAGAAGTACACACACACACACACACACACACACATACACACACACATACACACACACACATACACACACACACACCAGCTGCCATGTCCTAAGGCCTCAGTATTTCCTGCCCTTTGGCTACCTTCCCAACCTTGTTTCCCACCACTTCTCATCACCTGATTGCAAAGCTCCTACCACAAACCCTTTGCACAGCAATTGATCTTGTCTATTTACTATTGCATCCTTTAGAGATAAGTGTTCAGTAAAGTATAGGTGCTAAAAACTAATTTCTGAATGAATGAATGAATGAATGAATGAATAGCTCTTTCTGAGGATATATGTTTGTAGAAATAAGATACTGAGTAAAAACTAATAAATTGCAGCATAGAGAAAGATGGGAGAAGAGAAATGTTACAAAGTAAAAATTAAGGTAGTAGGATAGTTCTTACAAGAATTTTTCCCAATCTTGCTTCACACACTTCTGATGATGTGAGTTATACACCTGATATTGTCAATATTTATAGACAATGTACTATATGCCAGAAATATACAAATATATCATTTGGAATGTGTATATAATTATACACACAAACACACATGGATGTTAAACAACTGTTCATCCTTCCACAAAGGGCTAGCCTTAACTAGAAAGCTAAAATTTAAAAGATACATGCAGAGGCTAGAAAGATAGCTCAGTGGTTAAAAGCGCTGGCTTATCTTCCAGAGGATCTGAGGTCAATTCCCAGCATTCATATTAAGAATCACAGCCATCTAATTTCACAGTCTCGGGGGATTCGATGCCCCCTTCTACCTTTGCAAGGACTAGCCCTGCAAGTGGTACAGACATATGCGCAGTCCATACACTCATACATGTGAAGTAAAATAAAAATAAACTGTAAAAGGAGATCATGAATATGACATAAGTACAAAGAGACCTGGGGGCCTAGCAAAAGAGGAAATGACATTAGGAAAGAGGCCCGCGGGATACATGGGAGCCACCCCAATGTGTCTATGCTGAGCTCTTCTGAAAAAAATAAATGATTCTAATGCCTTTTAGAAAATCTCACCACTCTTAGGTAATTTCTGGAGAAAATAGCATCTCAGGTCAGTCACTTTAGGTTCACCTAATATATTAATAGCATAACATAGTTTCTAGCACAATCTGTCCACTCTAGCAGTTATCAGATCTTTAGGGCTCATGGGCACATTACCGGAAATAGTATAACATTTTTCAAAAATATTGCGCTAATACAGAAATACACATTCAATGCCCATTCTACAGCATACAATTAAGATCACCTGCCTATCACAAAGAACTGCTGATCTAGTCATTGTATCCAGGTAATAATTATTGTCTGGAAAGAAAGAAAGAATGAAAGAAAGAAAGAAAGAAAGAAAGAAAGAAAGAAAGAAAGAAAGAAAAAATAAAACACAGACTGTGACTTCTTACTTTCTAGGAACTCAATGTTCTATAGATACACTAACAATTTGCTGTTCTGATGCACTAGATGAAGCTTGCAAGGAAAATAAGCCCTTTTAGTGAGCCGTTCCAATGATAGCAGCAGCCACTGGCTCTAAGGTCCTCCCTCAGCAGCCTCCACCTGTAGAGCCCTGTATTTCCTCCCCGGCACTGCACATGACATCCTCCCAGCCAGAGCTATTGGACCAATCAATCAAATTTTATTTTTATTACACCATTCTGGAAAATCCACTTATACGCCTTTCCAGTAACACTGAAGAGAGAAAGAATCTATAGCACCCAATTAAGAATAAAACATACGTCTTCTTGATGATGTCTGAACAATGGTGGATCCAACAGTCATTAGCTCTTGAAGTTTTTCCACATTAAAACTGAGGTGGAGTACTGTGGTATAACAGTACGTGGAGAAGTTTCATTACAACCACTAAAAAAAAAAGAGAGAAACCATTTGAAAGTAAGGGTTCTCAGATGGCCGTGTGTCTATGGCCAGAAGCAATAATAATAATGTGCACTTATTGAGTACTTTCCTTTCTAAGAGTTCAAAGCGCTGTTCTCTGTAATGTTAATTCACCTCTACCACAGCCATCTGATTTATAGCTTTTCCACAGCACATGCTGGAATGGGGAAGATTGCTCTAGCTTTCAGCGGTGGTCTCGGCTGTGTAAATTGCTGAGAGTGTACATTTCCTGCCATAGGGGAGACAGATAGAAAATCTGGAATTGAGCGTAGGGCATATGTTGAACACTGATGTCATATCAGAACACAGGTAAAGAGAACACTTCCCCATAATGTTCACCTAGGGAGGCACATGTGGGAGGGGTACTCTGTGAGCAGACCCTGACTCAAGGTGGCACTTTCAGTCCTTTAACTACATAAACTCTGCCTTTTTGGTAATCAAAATTGCATGACAGGGACCTTGCCTGATCTTATTTCAGATCATAAGATGCAAATTGAAATGAAGCAAGAATGCATATTAGTGAATTCACATTAGAAGCAAGAATACCCTTTCAAGTGCCTTTTTACTTACTAGGCATCTGCCTTGTTCTTTAGTATGAAAATTAAATACCAAGCAAACTAAAAAAACAAAACAAAACAAAACAAAACAAAACAAGATTTATCAATCGATCAATTGACCAATTAATTGATTGGTTAACAGATAATCAAAATAAGTGATATTTTTCCTCTTTATTCTTTTTTCCTTAAAACAATGGCCTCTTTCTCTCTGTGTCTCTCCCTAACACCTAACTCTCTTCCTCCAGTTTTTTCTGCTTCCATGTTTCTTTCTTATGTCATGTATATGTTTGGGACTGGAGTTACAGATGGCTAGGAACCACAGAATCTTTTGATATGCAAATTATCCTTTTCTAGGGTTATTTTGCTCAAGTACACAACTACATGATTGCATGTGCCCCCCTCCACCCTTGACCTAGCCAAGTCCTATCATATTGTAAGTGGTAGCTTTCTGTGAACAATTCTCTGAGAGCTTCAATTAAACTGAGTTCTATGCTACGTTCCTACAGTGTCTCAAAAGCTCTTTCTTATAACATCTTGTCACAGCATAGTTGATATATTCTAATAAGATTATAAATTCTACTTACTAGAGATAGATACTGTGCTGTTTACTCTTCTATCCATAGCCTGTAAGAAAGAACCTGGAATATCCAGGCCCTTCTGATCCCATAACAGCACCAATATAATTCTCAGCTAAAAAGCTTTATGTAATTAAATGTGCCAGGTTCTATGCTAATGACTTTGCATGTAATATCTTATATAACCTTAACAACTTACAATTGTGTTGAGAGAAGAAAAAAGTGAGAGTACAGAGTTTTGATCCCCATTGCTAAGTAAGCCCTGGAAATAGGAGTTAAGGATAAGTGAATAGTAGGCAGATAATCCCAGGAGGTACTCCTTAAGGAAAATGAAGTGGGCCAAAGTCCAGGAAAGCACGTGTTTCCCTGTGGGATGCTGCTGTGGGCTAGGATTCCCATCCATTCTAGGCCTCTTTGCTAAACACCAATCTGAGAGCTATCTCCTCAAAGACATGGGGACTTGGGGTCAGTGGAAGGTGACATTCAGGTGTGCCACTCTTCAGCCTTATGGCCCATGTGCATGCAGGCAGAGCTGTTCACAACCCTCTGGGAAGGCACTGAGCATGTGAACGACAGGGCTAGTACACCTCAGGAGCAAGGCTTCGGGCAGCCACTGGCTTCACACACTCTGGGTTCCATTTCCTCGGTCAAAACTAGACTAGGATGTGAATGTGCTTCTGTATAGTTGGATTCAGGAAGAAGATGTTCAAGGAAAATGTTTAGACATGCATGTTAAGTATAAATGAATAAACACAAGAGAAAGGAACTCGGTGAAAAAATCAAGAAGGCTATGAATATTTTTACGTTAGAGCTAAGATTAACGTGGAGGAAACTCTTCTGTCCTCCCTCTCCTACTTCCTCCTGTAGCATCTCTGCTGGGGTTTATTGCATGACACTGCCAGCTTTCTTTCCCTGTATACTTGCTCTGACAAGAGGACCCTTCTGTCTTGACTCTCTATGTTCCCTTTTAAGGTCAGGTAATACTGATGTGTCTGCAGTCAAAACTTGACTTTTCTTGGGAGCCATCCAGCTACTATGTTGGTCAGCCCTTATTTGTTTACTATCCTCATACATTGGTTTTCTTGGCCTAAGGTTCATACTACATGGGTATAGCTTACAGCAACCAGAAAATTCTTATGTAACATTTTGGTTTTATGAAGACTTCAAAATTAACGCAGAAACCAGCATGTAGCTAATCTATTTCATTGATGAGGAAAAGGTGCACTTCTGATGCAGAGATACCTTGGAAAATACACGTGTCAATTCAGATCGTTTACAAAGGAAACACTTATGTCCCACAGGTCCTGGACTCGGCATACCACTTAGGCAATGCTTGGTTCCTATGTGAAATAAAGCCTCGCATTCAGTTTATTAAATATTTGTTGAACACCTACTGTGTGCCAAATATAAAATAGTGATCCATAAATAAGTGATATATACATTATTTAAAGTCTAACCCCTCCAAAATGTAATGCTAGTATCCAATGAAACGTGGTTATCAGATTAAACATAAATTTGTATAAAACAGCTCTTATAGGATAAAACAGATAGTTTAAAGGGAGGAGAAGAGGTCAGAAAAGATCACACAAGGACATGAGTTTTGTGGTAAAAAGAATGCAACCTGTACAAAAGTCAGTGATGTGAGCATGCATATTCTATTCATTTGGAAAGCAAGGGTTTCATTTGAGTTAAAAGAAGGTTAGAAGACAGGCATGTTGTTCATTCTCCATTCATCTTCTCCAGCTCTATCCATAGAGTACCATGTCAGTTCTGTACGACAGGACACCACTTTTGTAGGTTGCCTTTGTAACCTGGGCTACTTCTGCACTGAAGAAGCTAGTGAGTTGATGGTAGATTCTTTTCCTACGTGAGGATGCTGAACTTTATTCTACTGGCCCCAACACTTCAAACTGTGCTCCACAGACTCTGTAGATTAGAGAGGAGGGATGAAAGAGGGAGCAGGGGGCAGGTAAAGGCCACTGTGGTCCTCTTAGCCTCTGCTAAAGCAGCTTTGCCTACTGCAGCTTTAATGTGACACCCAGAGATGGAGTCTTCCCAACAAAGAACACTATAAGGAGGGGAAAGAAACTCAGAGATGGTTATATGGGAACTACCCCGTAAGCCTAGCCGATCTTAGTTAAAATCCTAGGACACACCAGGAAAGGAAAGAAATGACTACCACAAGTTGTGCACAAACATACAACACACACACAGACACACACACACACACACACATGAATAAGAGAAGATTAAAATAGGGAAGATATGTTAACTTTGAGGCATGTATTTTCACAGGTTATGATGTAGGAAGATCAAGTGTGGTAGCATGAAAGTATAGAGGACATGGATGATAAGAACAGGAAAGACCCATGTGTTCACATGGCATGAACACTCTCACTAAGAGGGGATGGCACTGGTTGGGCAGGGAGCTGGTGGCTCTGCAGAAGGGTGGGATCTAGATATAATGAAGACATACAGTCATCAGGGCTCAGTGAGGCACTGGATTCTGGGAAAATCTAATAACACATGCCCGTAGGGTTGTTGCAAGGGTTGTTATTATGAAATGTGTTTTAAACTGCACAGAGTAGTGCAAATATTAATTATGAGTGTTCTTTGGACTCTATCATAGTTCTATTCATTCCTCGTCAGTGCTCTTGTTGCAAGCCCCTCCCATGATTCATTGTAAACTGAGCTGTTCCCTTAATTGGATTTGCTGAAAGCAATAGAGAATGCCATTTGGCTAGCTCTTCTCCAGGGAATGTTGATATTCAAATCTCCAGGTCATTATTTAGAATCCTTATTTCCAACATGGGAAATTTAAAATTGGATCACATGCTAATCTCTAAAGCAAGCTCTCCTTTGCCTCCAGGATGAGCAAATATTTAAACTTGAGAAAGAGGATCTTTTTCTGAAACCCACGAATGCATCTCCCAGGGGCACATAGGAATCCTGACATCTACCCTGCACTATTAATGGTGAGGGTGCTGATGAGGAAGATGATGGTGACATGAGCCTTCTACTCATTACATCGATCACACTTTAATACCTATTCTGTGCCAGTAAATACTCCAGGAACTCTCTATATGTTAATTACCTCTTTGAGGTATAATAATAGACAGAATGATCATAGTTTTTCTGGTAAAGAAGCCGAAGAACAAAGCTTGAAGCAGCTATCAACCTGTCACCTAAGAAAACACAGAATAGATATTTGATTCCAACCCATTTGACCCAGCTCTCCATCTCCTGCTGTCTGCTTGGAGACAGAAGAATCAACACTCTAGTGTTGGCTCACTGCTGACCTCCAAATCTCACTGAGACTAGAGGTTTATTCTCAGGCAGAAAGTTTGTTCTCTCTGTGCTGTGGCCCTGTTTACCTCAGAGTGGATTTCCCTGACAACAACCATCAATACATTGACACAATTCTAAGCCGAGAAAGTGATGGGGCCTTACACAAGACAAACAAAATGTCACTGCCTGTCACTCTCAGAAACTTGAGCTTAATTTGTCAAGCTAGCCAGGCCACTGGGAGACTGCAGCATCTTTCTAACTTCTTGTGAACATAGACCACAGAAAGAGAAATCTGGCAAGAGACTTGGAAGCATACATCAAGCTATTTAACTGTGAACTGAGACCCATGCACTGTTGGTACATTCAGAGCCTCAAGGGATTAATGACAGATTAAAGGAGTTTTCTCCTGAAGTTTGTAATTCTGCATCTCTGGTTCTGAAGAGGTCTATGTTATATTACTATATATGATTCCTTTCTAGTTAATTCTTCCCTTCTACCGTATACTGAAGGCTCTGAGTTCATTACATAATTCCTTGTGTCAGATATGAGCACAATACCATTCATGAGAGCCTAGGAAAGAGGCAAGGACCATTGTACTGATCATTCCATGCAATTCACAAGCTCAGCTGTCATTTCAACATACAATAACCCAGTTAACTCATCAATTTTCTGGTCTAGGCAATGATACGTCTTTCCTTCTGATATGAGCCATACTTAGGCATGAATACCTTTTTGCACAGTACCCTTTCTATGCTATATTCTGTCACATGTGTACCTAACATACATACAATCACACAATGGAAAAGAAATCCCAAATAATCTTGTGTCTCTTGAGTTCTTCTGTAGGATGTTTTAAATATTTGATGTGTTAAACAGGTTTAATGAAAGGATCATACTAGGTCAATGTATATACATTGAAGCAACAGGCCAGCCTAGGTCAAAAACTAAGGGTATAATTCAGTGCCTTTCAGTCTGACCTTACTTGAGGCAAGGGCATGTGCACATATTTGTAAGACTAAGGGATAAAGGGATTTGAGAAACACATGAGGAAAAGCAGCAGGCTCTGGGGCTCATTTCTCTGTTACTCTCTACAGCTTCCAACATTCTATCTCTATTCCAAAGATAAGAACATACGTGGCTTCTCTTTGTCAAAGAAGGCTTTGGATTCCTTATAAGGACTATAAAACATGAAATACATTAGGCCCCAGCATAAAATGCAGTAGCTTTCAGTTAGATACTTATGATTACAGCCATAACTAACAGGCGGTGTACCAGGGTCTCTATCATAGTTTCTGTTAGGTATTTATAATTACAGCTGTAACTAAGAAGCTGCATACCAGGTTCTCTATCATAGTCTGCTACATGACTCAGCTGTTTTTTGCAGTAGAGCGTTTTGGCACTGTTACTGTCCTTATTCTGTAGATCAGAAAATTGTGGTGCCTTAAGGAGAACGAACCTGATGAAGAGGTCTTGGGGAACTTGGATTTAAACAAGTAATTTGCCTTCAGAAGCGATGTCATTGCCCATTCCTTATGCCTGTTTGTCTATAGAATCTACCCATTCACCACACTTTCATCTTACTGTTACTTCAAGCTATAGTGACCCAAGCAAACACTCTGTGTCCTTGAGACACAGGACATCTCGGAGCTGGATGGATTCAGTCCATTCATTTCTTGTTTGGAACTTTCAACATCCCTTACTTTGGTGCCCTAACCAAGTAGTCAGGAGAATAAGGATGAAATAACATGAACTTCCAACAAAGTACAAGGTGGTTGACTGCCATGCATGCAGGAAACCACTATGATCTTATCTTTTATCTTCATGGGAGATTGTGTGGGACCTGATGTTCTATGGTCAGATATAGCTTCATAAATCCCTTGACAAAGATTCCTAATCAAATACTGACACTTACTGTATTTAAGGGTTGAAATGAAACCAGTTTGTCCCCTTTATCTTGTGACAAAGAAGACATGAAAGGAAATGTGATCTAGAATAGGGAGTGAATATACCATGGGATTTGAGGGTTGCTATTTAAACAAATGCCCTATTTGAAATTTTTAACTCTACCAAATGTCAATGTCCAGAGAAAAATAATGAAAGAAGTAAAATTTGGTCAAGGTTTCAGGTCTGCCTTTCACGTTCCTTCAAAACATCTGGTGCCCTCTCTGATTGAAAGAGCCATTATAGAGAAGTGGAGGTAGCCAGGCTAGGCCTAGGCTTCTGGTGGGAGAAGAGTAGTATGCGCAGCAATGCTTGCCAGCAGCAGCAAAACCTTCTGACATGATAAAGGCCAGCTGACCTGAAGACAGGGAAGCCCCAGGGACTACTTCTCACCATCCAGATCTGACCTGCTGCAGTTTATGCCGTTTCCATCTAACGTATCCTTTTAATTAACATGTAAAGAAATGACAATTCTGTCAGCTCATGCCACACCTCCTGCCCCTTCAGCTTGGCACACTGGGGGATGGACTTGAGAAAACTGCGATCAAAAGTTCAAAATGCTAAAACGAGAAGCATTAGTGGGTGGAACCACGATGCGTGCACTTACCAGGATCAATTTCCCACTTAGATAGCTTTTGCTCAGTTGTGCTAACTACTAACCAATCTATACTCCCTAATGGATTAAAGCGGAAAGGTCAGGAATCATAAAATCATCCACTTCCCACTCATTAATATTCAAGTGTGGGTTTCTGACCTGCCCCAGGCTCCACCACAGTCAAGATTTATTTATAACCAGGTTACAAGGAGACTAATAGCCCATGGAATCATGGATTTGTGTGTGTTTTCCAAACTATGACTCGATGAAGGAAAACATCCACAAAGACATGATTCTTATCAAGGGGAATGGGTAAGGGCCAGAAGCAGGATGAAAGGGGGTGGGGCATTCATCAAGTCCCAAATTTAAGACTATGCAAAACAAACAAACAAAAGTAACAACAAAACTCAAAATGATTTGTAAGTCAGACATGTCATATTTAGTGCAATTGTCTCTAAAAATTGAGTGTGGTATTCTCTAAAACTTATCAAAATGTATAATAAAACTATCAAAATTCAAAACAAAGATAAAAAGTATTTGAGGTCCATTTCTAATGAAGACATAGGAATTTAAGGATTAGAAGTACTAGGGGCTTTCGATTGAGACAGGAAGTCCAGAGCCAAAGCCAGGGATCTGGAACTCATTAGCTCTCTTACCCAGGAGGTTTTCATTGCTAGCCTTGATTTTAGATTCCTCATCCCTGAAAGGGAGATAATTGTCCCCAAAATGAATCATTACAAGGATTAAATACTTATAAAGAAGAGTTTTAAATTGATTTAAACAATTTAGGCCAATGTCCTTGAATACTATCTCATCTCAAACATTAATTTCCTAACATAATATTAAGGAAAAATATAGGTGAAAGAACATAGAATAGATGCTAGGTGCTTTGCTAATTAGCATTCGTGTTTGGAGCAAAAACAACTAGAACAGCAGACACGGATACAGTGGAGCCCAGAGCAGAATGTGAACAATGTCATCTAGTGCAAAAAGTAGCAATAACTGAACACTTGTTATGTGACAGGTATTTTCAGCATGGAATCAAATGCTACCTGCCTCTATTCTAACTATACATAGGTATGTTGGAAGCAGGAAGCAATCAGTTGTCCATGTTATAAATGAGTAAACAAGTATTTAGGACATTGATTGACAAGGCAGCGCTAAAAAGAGATGAGCTGGATAAAGACTTCCAGTAACCTGCCTGCCCCTGCTAATTTGTTAACATGTGAGAAATGAAGATCTCAAAGTTGTCTAATGTTTCCACAAAAAAACAAAGAGCATCTTGTAAAAATATTAAGTTGGAAAAGATTCAAAGCATAAATGGCCAGCATGGAATTCAACCACTTTAATCTGTCTGTATAAAGCCAAGCAATAGTGTTTATGTTTTATATGGCATTGAATTTAAAATATGAGGGGCATCAACAAAAGTGGTGCTTTAATTGGAGAAAAATAATAAATAATAAAAACCAAGAAGAAACTCAGAGACATAGACTTAGAGTAAAATCAAGGGGACTGGAGGGATAGATTAGTTGAAAAAATGCTTGTTGTGGACATATAAGAAGTCAGATCCCCAGATTACATGTGAAGGCGAAGAAGAAAATATAGGAGCACTAATGGACGTATTAGCCCAGAGCTGACAAGGGAGAGTTAGGGCATATCCATGTGGGCTGCTGGCCAGCTGAAGAGACACATTAAGTGAGGGTTGAATGAGGGATGCTGACTCAAAAAGTAGTGGTATCCCTTGACCTGTCTTCTCCTCTGTAACTGACCTTTATTATCCCCATTAATGCTCCCCTATGGGTGCTTGATAAATTCTCAAAGAATCTTATTATTCTATATTTACCTAAGACTATGCTAAGCACATATAAGTGCATATAATCAAAGGTAAGTCACTTGGGCTGACAATGCTTCTCACAAGAACCATAGAATACCAGAATCCCGAGTCCCATGTATGAGAAACCCCCTTTCAGTTTGAATGGTCCGTCAGGGTAGTTCAAATGACTCCATAAAATATATATGCTATTGCTGTGGTCCTGAGTTGCCTCTTAGAGGGTGAAGGTGGTGAAGGTAAGCCTCTGTCGCTGAAGACAACCCACATCTAGGACACAAAACTCAGATGACTCAAGTTGGTTCTAACCCAAAGCCTTCATCCTACAGTATAGTTTTCTTGTTACTAGAAAACATTATGGAAGATGTCAAGGGATGAAACTGCTCTAATCAACTCTAATACCTATGAACCACAACAAGGATATCAGCATGGCAAGTTATCAGGAAAGTGGGGGGACATTATGCCTGGTACTAGAAACCTAGTCAACCTCCTCAGGTTAGTGATGCTATGCATCTTAGAAAAGCGTCTACTACCACCACTTTGCTAGACCAGCATAATTCCTAGCTAAATTCTAAAGGTTAATCTTATAGTCACAGATAAGTGTAGGTACTGTAGTGGCTATTCCCAGTTGTCAACTTGACTATATTTGGAATGAACTACAATCCAGAATTGGAAGGCTCACCAGTGACCCTAATCTGGAGGCTGGGAGATAGAAGTTTCTGATCTAGATCTTGGAGCGCAGTGGCTATGGATTCCAGAATATTAAGACAGAGAGATCTCCGAGTTCAAGGGATTAAAGGTGTGGCAGCACATACCTTTAACCTGGGCTACACCTTCTGCTGGAGCTGATCTGAATCTTGGTATGGAGATCTTGAGGCATAGTGACTACAGGGAGATTTCTGAGTTCAAGGTCATCTGGGATTAAAGGTGTGGTGGTACACAATTTTAATCTGCGCTACACCTTCTGCTGGAGATCATATAAGGACATTGGAAAAAGGGAGTCTAGCTCTCGCTCTTTTGCCTTCTTGCCATGTGGGACTCAGCAACTGCTAGATCCTTGGACTTCCATTCACTGCTACTACTGAACCATTATTGGGAATTGGACTGCAGACTGTAAGTCATCAATAAATTCCTTTACTATATAGAGCATATACATAAATTCTGTGACTCTAGAGAACCCTGACTAATATAGAAGTGGTTCTAGAGGATCAGAAATATAAGGATGAATGTTTTAAAATACTGGAATTGGCTTGTTGATCCAATTNCAANTACTGAAACCTCTCAAGATTCTCTCCCTCCTGGGAGCTCAGAGAATTTTGAAGACCCATGGTTGAAACTATATTTCAAACTTAAAGAAGTTAATGCCC
>NC_034590.1:66442521-66457211 GCF_900095145.1 Mus pahari
CAAGGGGGAGGGCCCCTTGTGGGTGGGACCATCTCTGGGTTGGTAATCTTGGGTTCTATAAGAGAGCAGGCTAAGCAAGCCAGGGGAGGCAAGCCAGTAAAGAACATCCCTCCATGGCCTCTGCATCAGATCCTGCTTTCTGACCTGCTTGTGTTCCAGACCTGCATCCTTTGGTGATCAACAGCAGCAGTATGGAAATGTAAGCTGAATAAACCCTTTCCTCCCCAACTTGCTTCTTGGTCATGGTGTTTGTGCAGGAATGGAAACCCTGACTAAGACAGGTACCATCCTTCATCAAAGAATCTCATTACAGCAAATGGAGATAGTCACAGAAAACCACAACTAGACACTGCAGAGATCAACAGTTTGTGGGGGAAATAAGCACTAAAAGATATATATATATATATATATATATATATATATATATATATATATATATATATGTACATAAGATATATATACATACATATATCTTATGTACATATATATATATATACACACACATATATATATACATATATATATACACATACATTGAGATTCTTGCATGTGCGGTTCACCAAACATCAAGCAAAAGGAAAGACTGAAAGAGTCAGAATACTGGGAAGTCAGCTGTGACCCAGTATCCCCTAGAAATGGCTGAATAAACAAGACATGAACAATAGTAATATCAATAGACATGCACATATGGAAGACGAAAATATCTCATGGAGTTCCATCCATGGACAAAGAATTACAGTCAACCAATGACTGCTGTGTGATGAAGACTTAGCTTCTTCCAAGAATGAGCTCCCTAATTGGTACCCAATGCAATGTGGACAGCCCTGAAAGCATATATATGCAAACAACAAAAACAGACTCAGCAGGTTATATTTACATATTTATGTATACATATGCATAAATATACATATGTATGTATTGTACCATAATAATCAAAGTAAAAGAGGCTATCAATTTGGAAGTGGGGACCAGGGAAGGAATTGGAGGGAGGGAATTTGGGAGGATAAGAAGCAGGAAAGGGAGGATCAAGAATGATGTTATCACATTTAATAGAAACATATAAATATGAACAAAACTGTACAGTGATTGAAGAAGACATCTAATGTTAATGTTCTACCTCCACACATGCATAAAATGTACCACACATACATGTGAACATACATGCACATACACAGATAAAACTAAAATAAAAGCAGAAATGACTAAGCTTTTATTCACTATAACTATATATAAATTGCAAGTTGTTCTTTAGCAAGGGTCAGATGAGACAGCATGCAATGAATGACTCAATTAAATGTCACAGATACCTGTAGCTTCTGGCTGGCTGCCTAAAACATCAAAGATGCTTAGAATCAATAGTAAAAGTTGATGTGCTGGACCAGGAAAAGAATTGTCACTTCATGTAAAGTTGACAAGAGTTGCTTCTAAAAGGCATGGTTAGCCAACGTCATACTGACATAGAAAATAAATATCAAAAGCATTTTTAGAAAATGACTGGGAAAAAGAAATGATGTGGAATTTCCAACCTTGGCCATGTAGCTGAAGGAGTCGAGAGTGAAGGTAGAGACCTTTCTGTGAACAGAGACATTAATGAGTCACAGGCACAAAGGGAAGCAAGCAGTAGAAAAACTCTATTTGATTCAATGTCACCTCAAAGCTCACAGCATCACAGTCACAGCCCAAGGCTATCTATGTGCACCACACATCTGGATTCTGCCAAGCATATGGATGGCTGACCGCATGTTGGATCTTTTACAATTTTACCCAAACATGTGGGATCAATATTAGAAAATAGGGGGCAGGATAATGTGCAGGGAAGCTGTCAGATTGAATGTCTATAACTAAGTATAGAAAAGTAACACCCAGATCTGCTATGTGACAGAAGAACTGAGAGAAGGAAATAGCCTGTGAGACACTAAGGACGGCAGGTGTGATTGTGATTATGAGTGATTTTTGTTCCTCTAATTGTTGTCAGGAAACCTGGGAGACATCAAGGGCCAGGGGGAGGAATGACTGACATCTCACTGATGAGTTCCTGGACCCATGTGTCAGGAAGACCCCACCAGGACTCATTCATTTCTGGACCGAGTGATACCTCATGTCTGGACCATAAGTGACTAGGCAGCAGTTTAACCATTTGACGTGATGTCCAGGATTGGACATAAATGGTATTATCAGGAATTCAAATTGAGTTTCTGGGGAGACAGGCATCCTTGATAAGTAATACATCCGAGTCACCCAGAACGACATGCAAAACATTCTAAGCAACCCACAAAAGGAATCAGAATTAGCAAGCTTGGTAGGAGCCAAACTGGACAGACAGAGATGTTCCCAAAGTACCTTGGCGTGTACTCACCTTGGCAGCCCCTGAACTAAAGCTGATGCAGGTTGGATCAGACAGCCACAGAACGCAGGACAGAAAATGTCTGAACTGATGACAGCAGGGATGGCAAACAATCATCCTGTAGGTATAAATCGTCTTTGGCATGCTTCATGTATGACAAAAACAAATAGCTGTGTGCCAATTCCTTGGGGGACATTCTGAAATTAACTATAGGCCTCATTACTCTCTCCTGTATATCAGCTGCCTTCATTTTTTTTAGTGTGCATAAAATGTGTTGTATCATATAGGTTTTAGCATGTGTGCATACATCTACATGTATGTATACATCACATGCTTGTATACTTGGAAGCCTTGGTGTCTGTCATTAATTATTTTCCACCATTATTACTGAGACAAGGCCCCTCACTGGAATTGAAGCTATTCTATTTGTCTTAGTGAGCTAGCCAATGACTGTCAAGGTCTACCCATCTCTGTTACACATCCAACTGTACCTTCACAGGCACATTGCCAGATTCAGTTTGTGTGTGTGTGCAGATCCCATTTTGTATGACAGGTACATTACCAACTGATATTTCTACCACCCCACTAACTATCCTTATTCTAATACAACAAGAACCCACAAAGTATTTCCTCTGTGACTCGACAGATAAGGTATCTGATTAGGACATTTATTCAAATAGCCTACTTCTTTGCTGCTGTTAACTCAAAATGTACCTATACCTGCATTCTGGAATTTACAGTATGGCAGACAAAAAGCCTGAAAGTACACAGTGCATGCTTACTGCAGTTGTTTTCCCAAACCTTTGGGCTTTTTTTTTTTTTTTTTTTTTTTTTCAGTTTTTTCGAGACAGGGTTTCTCTGTGTAGTCCTGGCTGTCCTGGAACTCACTCTGTAGACCAGGCTGGCCTCGAACTCAGAAATTCACCTGCCTCTGCCTCCCAAGTTCTGGGATTAAAGGCATGAGCCACCACCGCCCGGCACCTTTGGGCTTTAAAATGGCAAAATAGTTATTCTTTAGTATTTTGAGTGTTTTGTTATTTTTGTTGCTGCTCTCATGTTATTTGAGCTGGCAGTCATTATATTGGCATCTAGAGATAACTTTTGGTTGTTGTTGAGATCTAGGTTCACTTGTAGTCCACACTGGCCTTGAACTTGGAATCTTCCTGAATGCTGGTTTACAGGTCTACACCACCATGCCTGACCACAAAGATTGTAAATAATTCCTCATAACTGAGACACCAGAATCCCCGTGCAAGGTTAGAAGTGATAGATCATACAGATTCTACAGAGGAAAGGTATGATTTTGTACAACTACCTCTAGGCTTACCAAAATGCCATAGACGAATAGAACTAATCTCTAAAAGCCCACTTTCTGTATGCCTGTAAAGTACCTTCAACTACATTCAAACACACACACACACACACACACACACACACACACACACACACACACACACACACATACACACACACAGTCATCACTTAAGTCTTAAAGGGTAGTTCCATTTTTATTTTGATGTGATAAGATGAGGAAACTGAAACACTAGGAGTTGATTATTTTTCCCAACCTACAGACCTGGTATGCAGAATAGAAATTGCATTGTAAATGCAGCTCCTGAACTGCCTTGCTTCAAGGTCCACTTCAGCTATGTGGGCTGGGAGCCATTGTTCCTGCAAATGATCAGACATGGCAAGGCCACATATTTTGTGTAGTATGCACTCCAGAGCCATAGTCTGTGGGTCATGACAGCAGCATTGTCAGTCCAGTGAATTAAGGCTGGAGCTGAAAGGATTGAGGATTTCGGCCTCACTCACTGCAACCTTTGTGCTGTTGGTTTGTAGTGATTGCTTTCTCTAATTATATTGAAAAAATTGGGAGTGTGGGAGTGAAAAGTACTCTAGACACTTCACCAAGAAGTGCCCTTGAACTAGGCAGCTATTGAGTTTTAATTTCCTCTGCTTCCTGGGGCTGTGCGTCAAGGAGAAAGAAGCGCGGGATGATAGCGAGGCCTCAGAGAACCCCAGAACAGGTGGGAGGTCTCTGTTCCATGACCCTCAGATACAAAGTCACTAATTCTTTCTCCTAGTCTCTCTAAAATATGTGGAACTACAGTTGGCCTTATAGATTGTAAAATCTTGAAATTTACAGCAAAAAGATATCAAACAGTCTTTGCATAGGTGATAGATGCTTTACTTCTGGTTTTGATAAGTATTACATTGACATGTCTGTAATTGGTGGTGTTTCTTCAAGTATCTTTCATTTTCTCAAGCAACATAATAATCTTGGTGTTCATGGTGTCCTTCTACTTGTCTGAGGACAACTCTGGATAAGACAATGAGAACTTCCCCATAGCAAGACATTTCTAGAGTCCTCTCTCCCCACTGGTTCTTGGCCAACTTTCTTCTCAGTTAATCTCAGTACTTGTGTGATGCTATTCAGCAAGATGCATCCTCTATGCCACCAATCTCGCCCGTCAACAGGCAGATTGTCCAGGAGCTGCATACTACTGTATTACAGCTCAGACTCAATTATCACACTAAACTAAAACTGGGAACGGAGAAGAGACTGATTTAGGGGATCTCAAACTAGAAAATGTTCCTCAGCATTCTAAACAGGCTTCCCAAATGTAACCCAGACTCATCTTCAACTCAAATTCCTCAGCCTCCCAAATTCTTGTGTTTATTGCCACACCCAGCTTAGAAACCATCTCAGTGAAACTTCCTGAAGTGATCTTAAAAACAATGTGCAAATGAAAAGAAATAAAAGCCCTTGACTCTAAGAGGATTTTTTTTGTTTGTTTTATTTTATTATTATTTTTTTTACACTCCAGATTTCATTCTCCTCCCGGTTCACCCTCTGACTGTTCCCCATCCCATACCTCCTACACACCCCCTGATTCCACGAGGATGTCTCCACCCTCTACCCCTTACTCCCCACTCTATGAGACATCTAAACACCCTGGGGCCTCCAGTCTCTTGAAGGTTAGGTGAATCTTCTGTGACTGAGTCCAAAGTGGGCAGTCCTCTGCTATATATTGTGACCTCATATCAGCTGGTATATGTTGCCTGGTTGGTGGTCCAGTGTTTGAGAGATCTCTGGGGTCCAAGTTAATTGAGATTTCTGGTCTTCCTACAGAGTCACCAACCTTCCTCAGCTTCTTCCAGCTTTTTCCCAGTTCAACCACAGAGGTCAGCAGCTTCTGTCCATTGGTTGAGTGCAAATATTTGCATCTGACTCTTTCAACTGCTTGTTGGGTCTTTTGAAGGGCAAGTCATGATAGGTCCCTTTTTGTGAGTGCTCCATAGTCTTAGTAATAGTGTCAGGCCTTGGGACCTCCCCTTGAGCTGGATCCCATTTTGGGCCTGTCACTGGACCTTCTTTTCCTCAGGCTCTTCTCCATTTCCATTCCTGCAGTTCTTTCAGACAGGAACAATTATGGGTCAGAGTTTTGACTGAGGGATGGCAACCCCATCCCTCACTTGATGCCCTGTCTTTCTGCTGAAGGTGGGCTCTACAAGCTCACTCTCCCCCAATGTAGGGCATTTCATCTATGGTCCCTCCTTTTGAGTCCTGAGTCCTCTCACCTCCCAGGTATCTGGTACATTCTGCAGGGTTCCCCACCTCCTACATCCCAAGGTTGCCTGTTTCCATTCTTTTTGCTGGCCCTCAGGGCTTCAGTCCTTTTCCCCCCACATAATATCAGATCATCTTCCCCTCTTTCCCTCCCCCATCCACTTTCCCTCCCAGGTCCCTCCTTCCATCCCTACTTGTGATTGCTTTTTTCTTCTTCCCAAGTAGGACTGAGGCATGCTCACTTGGGCCCTTCAGCTTGTTGACCTTTCTGAATTCTGTGGCCTGTATCTTGGGTATTCTGTACATTTTAAAAAATATATCTACTTATTAGTGACTACATACCATACATGTCCTTTGGGGTCTGAGTTACTACACTCAGGGTGATTTATTCTGGCCCCATCCTTTTGCATGCAAAACTCAGGATGTCCTCATTCTTAATAGCTGAGTAGTATTCCATTGTGTTAATGAACCACATTTTCTGAATCCATTCTTCTGTCATGGGACATCTAAGTTGTTTCCAGCTTCTGGCTATTATAATAAGGCTGCTATGAACATAGTGGAAGAAGTGACTTTGTGACATGGTGGAGCATCTTTTGGGTATATTCTCAAGAATGGTCTTACTAGGTCTTCAGGTAGATCTATTTCCAACTTTCTGAGAAACCTCCAGATTGATTGCCAGCATGGTTGTACCAGTTTTCAATCCCATCAGCATTGGAGGAGTGTTCCTCTTTCTCCACATGCTTGCCAACCTGTGTTGTCACCTGAGTTTTTTATCTTAGCCATTCTGATTGGTGTAAGTTGGAAAATTAGGGTTATTTTGATTTACATTCCTCTAATCACTAAAGATTTTCCACATTTCTTTAGGTGCTTCTCGGCCATTTGAGATTCCACTGTTATGAATTCTCTGTTTAGTTCTATACCCCATTTTTTGATTGGGTTGTTTGGTATTTTGGTGACTAGCTTCTTGGGTTCTTTATATATTTTGAATATCAGTTCACTATCGGATGTGTAGTTAGTGAAGTTTTTTCCCAATCAGTAGGTTGACAACTTGTCTTATTGACTATATCCTTTGCCTCACAGAAGCGTTCCAGTTTCATAAAGTCCTATTTATTAATTCTTCATTTTAGAGTGTGAGGCATCAAAGTTCTGTTTAGGAAATCTCTCCCCCCCCCCATATCAATGAGTTCAAGGTTCTTTCCCACTATCGTGACTATTTGATCAAGTGTATCTGGTTTTATATTGAGGTTCTTGATCTACCTGGACTTGAGCTTTGTGCAAGGTGGTAAATATGGGTCTATTTTCATTCTTCTACATACAGATAGCCAGTTAGACCAGTACTATTTATTGAAGATGCTTTCTTTTTTTCCATTGTATATTTTTGGCTTCTTTGTAAAAGAAAAAGCATTTGAGAAAATACAACATCCCTTCATTTTAAAAGTATTGGAGAGATCAGGAATTCAAGGCCGATACCTAAACATAATAAAAGCATTTTTTTTCTGCAAACAAGCAGCCAATATCAAATTAAATGGAGACATACTTGAAGTAATCCCACTGAAATTAGGGCTAAGACAAGGATGCCCACTTTCCCCATGTCTATTCAATATAGTACTTGAAGCACTAGCTAGAAGAATAAGACACCAAAAAGAGATCAAGGGGTTACAAATGGGCAAAGAAGAAATAAAGGAATCACTATTTGTAGATGATATGATAGCATACATAGGTGACCCCAAAAATTCTACCGAAGAACTTCTTTAGTGGATAAACAACTTCAGCAAAGTGGCCAGATATAAAATTAACTCAAATAAATAAGTACCCTTCCTTTGTACAAATGATAAACAGGCTGAGAAAGAAATTAGGGTAATAACTACCTTCACAATAGCCACAAATAATATAAAATTTCTTGGGTTAACTCTAACCAAGCAAGTGAAAGATCTGTATGACAAGAACTTCAAGTCGCTAGAGAAAGAAATAGAAGAAGATCTCAGAAAATGGAGAGATTCCCCCATGCTCATGGATTGGCAGAATTAACATAGTAAAAATGGCCATCCTACCAAAGGCAATTTACAGATTCAATGCAATCCCCATCAAAATCCCAGCACAATTCTTCAAAGACATGGAAAAAGCAATTCTAAATTCATCTGGAAAGGCAAACAACAACAACAACAACAACGCAGAATAGTAAAAACTATTGTTAACTATAAAAGAACTGTTGGGAGAATCACCATCTCTGACCTCAAGCTATATACAGAACAATAGTGATAAAAACTGCATGGTTTTGGTACAGAGACAGACATTGATCAATGTTTTTCTAAAAATAATACTCAGTTATTAGATACTTTGATTTCTAAAACATTCAGGTCACATGTGACTGTAAAGATTAAACTCAAATGTCCTAAAAAATACATTCTTTTAAAATAAAAAAAACTGAAAAACAATATAAGCATCCAGTATAAATTTACAATTAGGGTTATGAGGATATCACAGTTATATTTAAATCTTTCTCACAGATTGCCTTCATTTTAATGACAAGCTGAGTTTTTAAGCTTGATCAGAATCTCTGTATAACACTTGCCAGTCCACCATCTCCTTTCCCAACCAGACAGAACCACTTGCTTGCAGTGAACGTAAGTGTCCACCCATGTTGTTATCCTCACGTGGGTTACTGTTGCTTCTCCCTGGATCACATTGCCACTGCATTGCCTTGTGGCTGAACTCAGAACACCTGGACCTTAGTACAAATTATGGAGCTAGCTCATAAATGATATACTTACCCAGGTCACTATGTTAAGGCATAGGTAGGTTAAGACAAGGCATCAACACATTCAGTGTCTGCTTAAGTCTGGTTGCCAGTTTATAGACAACCCTTTCTTGCAAAGTTCCCACCTCACAAACGGGGTGATTAATTATTTGTTGGTGGTGTTGTTTTTTAGACGGGGTCTCATATAACTCTGTCTGGCCTTAACCTCACTATATAGCTGAGGATAACCTTGGACTCATAATTCTCCTGCTTTTACATCCCACTTCTAGAACCCTAGGTGTGTACCAACATGCTCAGCTCTCTCTTTTATGTTTTTATGAGGGCTCTATTTCCATTCAAGAGGGAGGTACACTTATAACCTAGCCCTAACACTAAATCCATATCATTATAAGCATCTCCACAAGAGTTGGGATTTTACTTTGTGAATTTGAGATGATAATAATAACAATAGTGAGATACTACACTATAATCTTGTAGCTTTCAACATGGATAAAATAACTTCCAAGAAAGATCTCATGTCCCTTATATACTAGATCAAGTTCTGACATATCTGTTGAGTCTGTACAAGTGTGGGCCACCATCCTGTGCTAAATTGACCTGTTTAATGGTTCCCACACATGGCCAAATATTGGGCCTTTTTGAACACAGAATTATTTTTTTGTTCTTTTGTTTTCTCTTGTTTCCATTTCATCTCCATGCTACCTAACACAGAAATCTGGCACGGCATATGAAATAATCAAGAGTGCTCTGAATAACAAACCCAAACAGGCACTAAGTAAGCACTCCAGCTTTGACAACGTCACCTACATCACTACCTCTGTGTTTGGTCAAAGCACACAAGAGCACGTTATCCAGGCAAGCACTAGATTCTGTCATCTCTTGATTTATATCAGACATTTCCTTCTGATTAAGGAATTTCAAAATCTGTGATCTTATATTTCTTCCAATGTATCAGGCAACAAAGTGCCAAAGGAAAATTAGTGAGTTTGGGGATATAAATCTTACTAACAACTACCTTAACATTTTTAAATAGAAGCAGAAACTAAAGGTAGAAATCAGAAGAGTCTGAATAACTTCTAGGAAGCCACTGCAGTGGATACCTACCTGCCTTATGAGAAGGGGGTGGGAGGGAGGGAGAGGGGAGAGAGGGGAGAGAGAGGCTACTTCCAGATTTTTTTTCCTGTAGTTGCTAGAGATTCAAACTCATGTCTCTGTGCTTGTACAGTAATTGCCCTTACCCACCAAATTGTCTCCTAAGGCCCTTGTAGAAGTTTTAAAGCTAAAGAAATAAAATCCTCCAGGAACATAAATCCAATAAGAAGAAAAGGAGTACACAAGGAATCCATATAAAAGAACAGAAGGCTAAATGATGGATTAGAAGTACAAAAAGCAGAGCTAATTAGAGTATTAGAAGAGGCAAGAGGAAAGAAAAAGATGAAAGTAGGCATAAAGGCAACATTAACTATTTACATACAGCATCTTATTTAGTTGTACAGCATCCGTCACTTTTCTGAGCTAAATATGCCTCCCTCAAATAATTTTGACAAAACCTAGGTTGTGGCTTGCCACAGATAAAGTTGGAATTGACATTTTGCTCAGACAGTCCTCAGAGTCCTGATAGTGCTCACTCCACTCAGAATTTGTTGAAGTGTCCTTCACAAACCATGTACTCTAGAACTTCCCAAGGTGCTTGTAAAAAGGAAAGAGAATGACCAGTTTTATACCTAAGATTTGATAAACCCAAAATTTCAAAGGTTGAATTTGGAGATTTATATAAAACAAGTGTCTTCTTCGCCCCTTCTTAGAATTGGGAACAAAACTCCCATGGAAACAAAAGACAAAGTTTGAAGCTGAGACGAAAGGATGGACCATCCAAAAACTGCCCCCACCCAGGGGTCCATCCCATAATCAGCCACCAAACGCAGACGCTATTGCATACACCAGCAAGATTTTGCTGAAAGGACCCTAATATAGCTGTCTCTTGTGAGGCTATGCCAGTGCCTGGCAAACACAGAAGTGGATGCCCATAGTCAGCTATCAGATGGAACACAGGGCCCCCAATAGAGGAGCTAGAGAAAGTACCCAAGGAGCTGAAGGGGTCTGCAACCCTATAGGTGGAACAACAATATGAACTAACCAGNACCCCCAGAGCTCATGTCTCTAGCTGCATATGTAGCAGAAGATGGTCTAGTCACCCATCATTGGGAAGACAGGCCCCTTGGTCTTGCAAACTTTATATGCCCCATATTGGGGAACACCAGGGCCAAGAAGGGGGAGTGGGTGGGTAGGCGATCGGGGGGGGGGGAATAGGGAACTTTGGGGATAGCATTTAAAATGTAAGTGAAGTAAATACCTAATAAAAATTGGAAAAAAAGAAAAAAAGTACCAGGAATAAAAAACAAACAAACAAATAAACAAGTGTCTTTACACAGCTCTAATCGAGACAGGGTCTTTTCTCTGTTGAGCATCTCCCACTGGTTGGAGAAACTCAAAGCCGGGTTATCTATCCCAATACTACATCCCAATATCACCTTATCACACAATCAAAGGGATAAGATTTTACTTTAAAAACCCAAACATAATTACAAGTTGTTGTTTTATGAATTAATGAAAATCACGACAGCTACATCAGTTAAAAAAAAAAAAAAAAAGAACAATCATGTATTTGTATCCAGAGATCTGGAATCATCCCTTATTGTATCTTACATTGCTCTTAACCTTTTTCATTTCTGATTTCTCCCAAATGAAAAGAAAAATCAACCTGAACCTTAAATAATGGGCATTCGGTGAAGCCAGTTGAATGAGAGAATGACTTTACCACATGGATCTTTTTCATCTGAACATCTGAGCTGAAAGGATAACCACTGATGTTTTTCTGCAAAATATAGTTCTCCACGGGAAAATGAAAGCCAATCACGACAAACGTTTCCACTTCAGTCAGAATGACTAGGAGTACGAGCGTGGGGCTTTGTTTGATAATAAATGCACTTTGCCTCGTGCCTGCTTCTGGTGATCCCGCGCTGGGTGGTGATCTTTAATTAGGAGATGTCAGGTACTGAGTTTGCAGCAGTGACTCCAGATGCTCTATGGGTCTCCGCTTGAGACAAGAAAAGCCAGGGCTCCCAACTGTGAAGTTCCAAAGTTCTTTCGCCTCTGGCTCCTACGTGGGAGAAGATACAAGCTGTGATCTTGATTTTTTTTTTTTAAAAAAGTGGAACATTAAAAATTGTTAACCTTTTACTGTCTTGTGATGCACAGCTTCCTCTAATCTTCAGCACTATCGGGTGACGTTAGCTTTCTCTATTTGCACTCGCTCACTGGGGTATCTCACTGTATCTTGAAAGCATCGTATCTGAAGCTGAACTCATGGCAATCATTTCTTTTTATTTTCTGTCTTTTTATATATTCATCAGCCATCCTACCACCCCAGCAAGAAATCAGAAAGTTGTACACCATTGCCTTTTGCCTTCATCCTTACCAGTCACCCGGCCCACACACCAGGCCATCTCAAGATATATATATATATATATATATATATATATATATATATATATATATATATGCCCTTTTACTTCTTTGAGATATATATATATATATATATATATATATATATATATATATATACCCTTTTACTTCTTTACTTGGATTCCTGGGTTTCCTGCATTGGCTCTACAGTCTAACTTGCTTTTTCCAGCATAGATCTAGCCATGTGTGTTACTCCACAGACTGCACTAGGGACCTTCAGTTGAGCTGGCATATGGTGTCATTCATGTTGAAGGCTCTCTGCCTTTTCACACATTATTCTCTGGAATGGCCTTCCTCCACTTCACCCCACACATTCTCCTCACACCTTAACCCCAGCCTTGCTGCTATTGTCTAAAGCCAATTTTGACTCCTCTGGTCACTCTATCATCAGCCAGGGAGCCCTCCTTTGCCCTGTCCCATCTCTTCTCATTTTGAGTGATCAATTGTGACTCTTCCATGTTGCTTCAAGCTTCACTTCCAATCCCCTGAGACATCCTTCAGCAGAGGTGGACATTTCACTTTCTCCTCTCCTTTTCACTGGATGTCTGGTTCATAGCAAGGGTATGAAGATCTTCTAAATATGCTGCAGATGCAATTTCAGCAATCCAACATTATCAGATACAGAAAAGAAAAACATTCCCAATTCTCACATACTCACAAGAAACAGCCATTGCAAGAAAGATTTCTTCTGACTTATGCCCAGATTCACATACTGCTTTTCTTGTTGAGAAGCCTGTTATGACTAATGTAACCCAATGGGATAAGGCTAATGATATCTATAGTTAAAAGCAGATCTCAGGCTTACCTCCAATTGACATTTTAACATTGCAATCCTCAGTCTAGGCACAGAGGGCTTCTTTAATAAGAATACATTATGGGCTGCAGAGATGGCTCATTGGGTAAACACTCTTGCTACCAAGTCTAAAGATTTGTGGAGGTCCCAGGACCTACATGGGAGAGACATCCAACTCTTATAAATTGTCTTCTGACTTCCATATGTACACCATAGTATTTGTGTGCATACACACACACACACACACACACACACACACTAAATGTAGTACCCTAAAGAACGGACTGACTATTAATTGGAGTAACCAACAACTTTCCATATCAGTCACATTCAACCTCTGTCCCACATATACTCTTGTACACGTGAGAGCAAAGAAATGTTATGCTTACTATTCTGTGAATAAGATTGGACTACCTGTTTCCACATCAAACTCTGCTACTGTTATGAGGCAGAAGATGGGGGACACTGCCACAGATTGGAACTGAGTCTCACATGGACAATGTGGGAGACTTCTCAAGAGAGAATTTGAAAAAGAGAAAGGAAGCGAGCACCCAGGGCAGTGGAGGGATTTTGGCAACCATTCTACAAGGTGACAGTCACTTACTTCTTCAAGACTTGTTCTTCAGAAAAAGTCTAAAACTGTTTATGTTTACATGTCCTGGCAAAAGGAGTCTGGAAAAACGAAGCTTTTATTAAAATACCATTTGGATAAAGCACTGCAAACAGGGTTAAAAATGGTAGCAGGTTGGGCCATTCCCATGTAATGGAACGATCTACAAACACAGTAATGAAACTACATACCTATTTCCAGAATTCTGTCCTTGAGTTATTTTAATAAAACACTTGTAATAGCAACTGACTTTTCTTGTTCTAAACTATGTGTGACACACATACTACACAACAGTTATCAAATAGGTGGGAAGAGCCCCTGCAGAGGCTGCCATTTTCTGGAGATTCTTACCTATCCACTTTCTAGAACTGCAGCCTAGACTCAGTCACATGATCCAGGTACTAGCCTTCTTAGCATTACAGAGTGTTTCTGTTTCCTAGCGCATCCTCTGTCATGTTCTCTACCACCATCTGGTACCCTTGAGGTCTGGCTTAAATCCCCTCAGCTCTGAGTCATTTCCCAGCTCCATTTCAGGCAAGATTTGTAGTTTTTACTTCTTCTATACTTCCAATGATTTGTTGAAGTTCACTCACACATAACAGATAGTGGGTGTCCATTGTTAAATATCAAGAAGTTTATAAGCTGACATGGTAAAAGTACTTTGTAAGTTTGTATTTGAGTTTATGTTCATGTGTGTCACTTGCAGGGGTTGGGCTGAGGTATGTATACATGTAAGCAAGTCGTGGATTTCAGAAGAGGACATAGATCCATTGCAGTTAGAGTTGTAGGTGATTGCCAGTCGCTAGTTATAAATGCTGGGAGTTGAATTCAGGTCCTCTACTAGAAAAAGAAGTTCCATTAACCACTGGGCCATCTTTGCAGACTCTGCAAGCTGATTTGTAAGTTATTGAAAGAAAGACTGAGGGGATTGTTCAGTTATGGACATGCTTACCTTGTGAGAATAAACATTTGAGTTTAATCTCCAGAGCCTTTCCAAATACAAAAGAAGACAAAGAGGAGGAGGAGGAAGAGAAGGAGGGGAAGGAAGGAAAGAAGGAAGGAAGGAAGGAAGGAAGGAAGGAAGGA
>NC_034590.1:66457601-66489300 GCF_900095145.1 Mus pahari
CACATATATATATATATATATATATATATATATATATATATATATATATACAATTGTTGAAAGCCTTTCAATATAGAGTTCAAAACTTCCTGCAGTGGAATTATTAACACCACAAGGACTACTAGCAGGTCAAGCCTCCTGCTGTGCAAATGTAAACTACAGATTCCCACTACGCACCCATTGTACACATCCCTCAGTCCTAAGGCATAGCATGGGTCCTGATTTCCCTGCCTCAGAAGGAAAGAGAACTGAGCTTCCTGTGAAACTGTGGCTTTACCAAGGCTTGGGGCCATCTTTTGGTGTTTCTCTTAGAACCTGGGAAATACAGCATCCAGCAGGTGATCTGTAAATAAATGTTGAAATCGACCTCATTGCTCTGCCAAACGTTAACTAGCATGTATTTGAAATTAAGTTGTGATGTTTTGTTTCTAGACCTGATATTCTTCAATCTCATTTCTAAAGCTAACAAGATTTGGCTCAATAACATTCATTTTTATTAGCATTCTTAAATATTATAAAGTAATTGAGGAGTTTTTTTTTAGTATGGCAGGGATGTTATTAGAATAGAAAATGAATAAGTATATCTTTATTATATGTAGATATGATTACTCTCCTATCTTCCAATAGCATTGCTTAATAAAAAAAATTCAAGGACTGCCTCAGGAAGTCATAATATGATTTTAATATACTTTGCTTCAGAGAACCTCTGATGGTTAATTATGAAACTTTCATCTTTGAAGTGGAATTAGAAAAAAGGAACTTATTAACTAAAGGATACAGGGTCAGTAAATCAGACAGCTTCCTTTTGAACACTTCATCTCATCAATCTCAAGAGACTTAAAACAATTATATTTTATCAAAAACAGAGAAATAAGCACCAATAGGGAACGTCAATTGGCTTTGGGCATTTCTTACAAAACAATCACAGGAAATGATCACTCCATTCTTAATCGGAATCACTCTGGGAAATGACATCTCCCGCCAAAAGGAGTGAGCCTCGCTAGTGAGATTAGAGGGGGTGGAATGAGAGATGCCAGCTGTGAATTTAAAAACTTTAGGTCCATTCTCTTAACCAAGATACAATGCTTATTGGCTTGTTCGTTCACTCATCCCATTCCCCATCAGGAGTTTATCAGGAAAATAAACATCCAATGAGTTTAGACAAGCTTAAGCTACAGTTACAGCCTGATCACTTACCTGGACAACTAACTTCACCTCTGTGAACTTTAAGTTCTTCATCTTTAAACGAAGTTAGCATTAACCTCTTAAAGTTATGGTGGATATTGAGGTTATATGCTTTATAGAAATGACAGATGTTCAGTAAATATTTTTTTCTTACCTGTTTCTTTTCATTCATGAACAGATTTTATTAGGGAACATACTGATGGCAAAATTGAAATGCCAAATCTTAATTTACAGACTATAATTCCTGTTCTTGAGGTCTTGTACATACCATTTTTTTGTTTAAGGATATCTAAAGTAGTGGTTCTCAACCTGTGGGTTACAACTCCCATGAGATTTGTATCATAAATGTTTACATTACAATTCATAACAGTAACAAGCTTATAGTTATAAAATATCAATAAAATAATTTTATGATTGGGGGTCACCACAGCATAAGGAACTGTATTAAAGGATCAGAGTACTAGAAAGGTCGAGAGCCACTGCTCTAAAGTATTCTAAAACAGTGTTCTTATGAGACAGTCTCCTCTCCTCACACATCCATGAGTCTATGGACAGCAAAAAGTAGAATCCATCAATGAAAAGACAGACACGAAACTGGAAGTAGATCTGGGTAGGGAGTGTATCTGAGAAGAGTTTGTGGAGGAGGGAGATTAACAGTTTCAAAATGCACTACATGAATTCATACTCAAAATATTAATAAAATATATTTAAAATAAACTCTTCTCTTTTTAAGACATTTAAAGTCTCTTTTTGAACATCAGTCACAGGAATATGAAATGAGTAGATGATGATTTATAATCATAAACAAACCCAAGATGATATGTTCTAAGGGCAGGTTTGCTTCTGACTGACTGCATGGATTGGGCAGGTCTCTCAAACAAGAAAGAAGAAAAGCATCCAGGATGTGCAATACAATTGCCTGGGAAGTGACAAGAGAGGGAGGGAGCAGGACCCAGAGAACTGTGACACATCTGTGATGGCAATTGGGGTTCTTGTGTTGATTTTCCATAAAGCTTTGTTAAACAGAAGAAAACCTATTATCACCAAAGCAATTTAAAATCCGGAAAGTAATATAAAAAATGCTAAATAAAAAAACCTGAGAACATGAGTTATTTGTCTCCTTAAAAGCGAATAATATTGTTTTGTTCTCTTTGTGACTAGCACCTAGTAGGTGTTCAATAAATGCATGGTAGATGGAAATATTCAGAGATCCAGATGCCCAGAACAGTGAAATTAGTGGGGTGCTAAGAAAAGTTCAAAAGACTTTAAAATTTTAATGAAGCTAGACCTGAGTCTAAGAAAGGGAAGAAGTAGTAGGGGATGGAATTGAACAGATTGTGTGTGTGTGTGTGTGTGTGTGTGTGTGTGTGTGTGTGTGTGTGTTATAATTGCAAATTTTTAGGGGCATGGGAAAAACTACACAGTGTGGTCTATGCTTCAAAAACCATTTAAGAACCCCTTATAAAAACTTTGCAGATCAATTGCCTTGTTTTTATTATTTTCCAGCTTAAGTAAAGGAAAATTAATTGACTTGCCACAGTCACACAGAAAGGGAGCTAAAATTTAAGCCTGTGCCATTGAAGTTGAGATAAAACAAATAGCGGGAGAGCTACATACAATATGAACTGGCTAAACTCGTGTTTCAGAATGTGATGTCTGTCTCTCAACACAATGTCCTTAGATAGGAAACTGTCCTACCCTGTACTCCTTGGTAGGGACATCTCATCCAGCAATTAAATGTTTGATCTTATCTCAAGAGATGACTCCAATGTCTTTCAGATATATATATCAAGAGCCAGAGACTCACTCTTGACACCTCTCTGTTCTTCATCCATGCTGCCACTTGTAGCAAAGTGTTCTAAAACTCTGTGCTCCTTCATGGTAACCATTTATCTCTGACCTGACTCCAAAGATCGGTGCTTTAATACCAGGCTCAGCTTGGTGTCTCATCTGGTCCTGGCTGGGCTCACTCACATGCTTTGCATTTATCTGGCTGTGAGCTAATGTGGAGTGGATTTGAATGGGATAATTGACATGATGTAGCTCATGAGACACATCCTCAGATATATAGGCAGGAACCATCCCTGAGTAATTAATTCATTGTTGCATCCTCTTCTTCTACCTCCTATCTACTTTACAAATATTTTGAGATTTAAAGACGGAAACAGCTATGTGAAACTGATTTTTTTAATTAAATTTAGAGCAATTCTACCTCATTTCAAAGTCTCTCATTTTATCCTATGTGGACAAGGCTTTCCCAAAATGCAAATGCCATCAGGCCATGTGCTATTCTAGATTCCCCAGTGGCTCTTTATTGGCAAGAAATAGCCAATAAGTATACAGCTCATCCTATTTTCTGAGAGAAGGAGTTTCTCATTGGCCTAGAACATGGTGTTAAGCTGCAGAACACAAGGAATCCGTCTGTCTCTGCCTCCTCAGTGCTGGGAATTATGAGTATTTTCAACTAAACCTGTCCCCCAACATTTCACTACTGCCTCAGACTCTGTGAGTTGCTTCTTCCTTGGGATTCAAGAATTCGTCAGATTCTTCTATAACCTTCCATGATACACTCCATCGCTTACTGCTCCATGATGCTGTATGGTCTATGCTCTCTGATTTTCCCACCTCCCGAGAGTATACCTCAAAAGAAGGGAAGCTTCTGCCTATTGCTCAGAAGGATGTCACCTATATCACATATCACCAATCTCAATACCTGTCAAATATATCAGAAGGTAAATGGATAAATGGATGGATTGCGAAGGATCAAACATATCTGAATTTGTGTTTAGGGGAAGCACAGTGATTGTTAACAACAATTAATTTAGAGAGCTCAGGGCTATAAAATAGATTTCCAGTTTACTATTGAGAACAACTAAACTTTTGCCTCTGAATCAGATCAAGACCTCCTGGCCTCCTGCCTAACTTTTATTTCTCTAGATACTCTAGATGGTAAGACAGGAGGTTATCCACCTGTCCTGAGACCCTGGGACTGGATTCTGGTCCCAGGAGCTGCTCTACCCTGGCTCGCCATCCCAAGTCTGTTGCTTGTTTGTTCGCTGCCCTTTGGCCACCTCTCCTTACCTGATGATATCCCTTCTCTGTGAATTGGACTCAGTATAGAAAGCATTTGTGGGATCAAGTAACATAATGATTTGTCACTAAGCACCTTGGTGGTCTATTGTCAATCTTCACACTCTCTTATTTTCCCTTCTGCAGGAGAACCTTGGATATCTTAGGTTCATCCCTGACACAGGAATGAAAAGTGTCCCTATTTCCTGGTAGGCAAGGACACTTCACCCCCATAGATCAAGTTCAATGGCCACCTCTCCCCACTATTTCTCTAGTCAAACGAATTTGTGTCAGGATCTCCTAGTTTGCATTTCCATTTCACTGTGCTTCCAAAGAGAACCTTTTAGATGAATAAGGGAAAAAAGTTTAAAAAGAGGACTCGACATCTATTCTGTCAGAAATAGAAAGAAAACCTTTTAATTCTCTTTTCTGCCTCTCAGCTGATTCAGCAACTCGCCACCTTCTCCATCCCAACTCCATTTTTCCTTTATTCTCGGCACTGTTCTCATTATCCACAACATATCTCAGTCAGCAACTTTATCCTCCTTTTTACATAAAGACCAACCCCTTTAATCCCTTTTACCACTGATGACTTGCTGCCAATTTGAGTAAGGTCAGTTGTCCTAATGGGCTCTGGGATGTCAGGATGAGCCCTGAAGTGGTTCTGCAGTACTGTCAGCACAAGACAGGGGTGTGACTGCCTATCTAGGGGCACACATTTCCTTGAGCCAGTAACAACCTACCCAGCATATCTAAAGTTCTTACCAGCCTCCAGAAGCAGAGTAGCCTAGCTGTTCAAACTATCTATGAACTATAAAGAAAGCATTACAGTGTCATGCTGGCTGCTCTTGGATTAACTTCTCTCCACTCACCAAGTCTAACTGTTACCCGGACCTAATTAGAGGTATCAAAGTATACAGAACTCAAAACTAGTCTGGATGAATTGAAATTCCTATCTAAATAAACTACTGCCTAGTTAGTTTGTGGGCAAAGAAATTGGGCATTCTAGGACTCAGTCTTTCTGAAAAGAGTAATGATAACGGTGGCTTTCAGTGTTCATCATAGATTTGAACTGTAAAAGATGTGGTGGCACTGGAGAACTAGCTCAGTCAGTAAAGGGCTTGCCGCACAAACAGGAGGGCCTGAGTTTGGGTATGAAGCACACTTATAAAAAGCCAGGTATGAGTTTGGGTATGAAGCACACTTATAAAAAGCCAGGTATGGCTACCTGTAACTATAGTAACTATAATCCCAGCACTGAGAAGGCAGAGGCAGAAGGCGGCCTGACTAGACTAGGCAATTAAGCTGTAGGTCCTATGAGTGGCCTTGTCTAAAGGGAAAGGTAGAATGGTAGTGAAGAAGACATTTAGAGACTTGACCTCCATCCACATGAGCACATATGTATAGAGCACACATACAAATACATACAAATGTAAGAGAGCAAGAAGTGGGGTGAGGAGGGAGCAAAGGAGCAAGGCAGGAAGAAGAGGGTTAGAGGAGAGGGAAAGATAATAGGGATGGGGGTTCCTGATACTTTCTGTCTATGAATTCAAATTCATGCTCACAAATTCTCCTTCCCACATCCCCTCTGAAGAAATTTCAACTCCTCTTCTGCTCCCTCATCACCTGCTCTTCAGTTGGGGGTCTGAACTTCAATAGAACATTTCAACCATGTGTAGTGTCATGTTGTCTCGTTGTAGAGTCAATAAGAAAATCCTATTGTGGTGGTTTGAATATATTTGGCCCAGGGAGTGGTACTATTAGGAAGTGTGGCCCTGTTGGAGTAGGTGTGTCACTGTGGGTGTGGGATTTAATACCCTGGTTCTAGCTGCCTGGAAGTCAGTATTCTGCTAGCAGCCTTTAGATGAAAATGTAGAACTCTGAGTTCCTCCTGCACCATGTCTGCCTGGATGCTGCCATGCTACTGACTTGATGATAATTAACTGACCCTCTGGACATGTAAGCCAGCCCCAATTAAATGCTGTCCTTATCAGAGACACTGAAATTGACAGAGGAGAAAGTGGGGAAAATCCTCGAAGTTAGGGGCACAGGGAAAAAATTCTTTAACAGAACAGCAATGGCTTGTGCTGTAAAAATCAAGAATTGACAAATGAGACCTCATAAAATTGCAAAGCTTCTGTAAGGCAAAAGACACTGTCAACAAGACAAAAAGGCCACCAACAGATTGTGGATGGATTTTTACCAGTCCTAAATCTGAAAGAGGACTAATATCCAATATATACCAAGAGCTCAAGAAGCTGGACTCCAGAAATTCAAATAACCCCATTAAAAAAATGGGGTACAGAGCTAAACAAAGAATTCTCAACTGAGGAATACCAAATGGCTGAGAAACACCTGAAAAAATGTTCAACATCCCTAATCATCAGGGAAATGCAAATCAAAACAACCCTGAGATTACATCTCACACCAGTTCGAAAGGCTAAGATCAAAAATTCAGGTGACAGCAGATGCTGGCGAGGATGTGGAGAAATAGGAACACTCCTCCATTGCTGGTGGGATTGCAAGCTTGTACAACCACTTTGGAAATCAGTCTGGGGGGTTCCTCAGAGAATTGGACATAGTACTACCGGAGGACCCAACAATACCTCTTCTGGTATTGAGTGGTATTGATCTTCCAACTGGTAATAAGGACACATGCTCCACTATGTTCATAGCAGCCTTATTTATAATAGCCAGAAGCTGGAAAGAACCCAGATGTCCCTCAATAGAGGAATGGATACAGAAAATGTGGAATATTTACACAATGGAGTACTACTCAGCTATTAAAAGCAATGAATTTATGAAATTCTTGGCCAAATGGATATATCTGGAGGATATCATCCTTAGTGAGGTAACCCAATCACAAAAGAAGTCACTAGATATGCACTCACTGATAAGTGGATATTAGCCCAGAAACTTAGAATGCCCAAGATACAATTTGCAAAACACAAGAAAACCAAAAAGAAGGAAGACCAACATGTGGATACTTCATTCCTCCTTAGAATAAGGAACAAAATACCCATAAAAGGAGTTACAGAGACAAAGTTTGGAGCTAAGACGAAAGGATGAACTATCTAGAGACTACTGCACCCAGGGATCTATCCCATCATCAGCCACCAAACCCAGACACTATATAGTACATGCCAGAAAGATTCTGCTGAAGGGACCCTGATATAGCAGCCTCTTGTGAGGCTATGCCAGTGCCTGACAAACACAGAAGTGGATGCTTACAGTCATCTATTGGATGGAACATAGGGCCCCCAATGGAGGAGCTAGAGAAAGTACCCAAGGAGCTGAAGGGGTCTGCAACCCTATAGGTGAAACAACAATATGAACTAACCAGTACCCCCAGAGCTCGTGTCAATAGCTGCATATGTAACAGAAGATGGTATATTCAGCCATCATTGGGAAGAGACACCCCTTGGTCTTGCAAACTTTATATCCCCCATACAGGGGAACGACAGGGCCAAGAAGTGGAAGTGAGTAGGCAGGGGAGCAGGGTTGGGGGAGGGTATAGGGGACATTCGGGATAGCATTTGAAATGGAAATGAAGAAAATATCTAATAAAATAATAAAAAAAAAAAAGAAAAAAAGAAAAAAATGTCCTTATAAGAGTTCCTTTAATCATGGTGTCTGTTCACAGCATTAAAACACTAACTAAGACACCTATAGGTGCCTCAGCCCCTCGTAACCAAGTTCAGCATGCCAGTGTGTCTCAGAGCTGGAGCTGAGCCACAGGCCATTTAGTTTGTTTCTGCCTCCAGGAAATCTTCATGAAGATGGCGACCTAGTTAGAAACCCCTTTGGATTATGCCATACCTGACATTTAGCCATCATAGTTCTCAGTGAATTCTATTTCAGTCTCCTGTTTTCTAAGCTGTCTACTGTACTAGAGTCCAAGCTCCTTGAAGTGGGTTGAAAACTGAGATTCCTGCTCAGTGTTTGTCACAGCCAAAACACAGTTTTTTATTTATTTGTTTGTTTGTTTGTTTGTTTTGTTGTTGTTGTTGTTTTGGTTTTTCGAGACAGGGTTTCTCTGTATAGCCCTGGCTATCCTGGAACTCACTCTGTAGACCGGGCTGGCCTCGAACTCAGAAATCCACCTGCCTCTGCCTCCCAAGTGCTGGGATTAAAGGCATGAGCCACCACTGCCTGGCCAAAACACAGTTAAGAATGCTTGATGACCTAATGGATGAAATCCAAGGAATTGGGTGGGACTTTTGACGAGCTGCTTGGGTAGTGACGAGGGACCTTGAAGCCATAGTGGAAACAAACGAGATTTTTCTCAGAAGAGAACATTGATATCTGCTTAATTCTTATTATGGGCCAGGACCACTGAAGAGGTTTTGCTCACACCACTCAGTTTCCTCTAGTTTGTTCTAACTTTTCCATCCCCATTTTATACATGGGGAGTTGAGAGACTGAACATTCAAGACACACTTCTTCCAGGATTCAGAGCTAGTAATCTGGAGATAAATCCATGTCAGGCTGTCCCGGACCTCACATCATACCTTACCACAGCCTATGCTGTGTGCTTCCTATTAGCAGGGGTAGTCCCCTTCTGTCTGCTCTGGGAGCCATGACCGAGAATGAACAAACGAATGAATGAATGAATGAATGAATGAATGAATGAATGTGGTTTTGTGCCTAAGCGACAACTCTTAAAGATAACTTTTATCTAATGCGAAATGAAAACATTTCTTATGAGAAATACGTAATCCATGTGTGCCTTTATATTTCAAAGTCCCCAATTCATGAGGATTTCTCTGGGCTGTTTTGTCAGGATGTGAAAAATAGCTCCCAATGAATTTTTTGATGTGAGTTAATATAGTGATAAGCACCATAAAGTTCCTGGGAATAACACATCATTAATTTACCTCAGAAAATAAGACTTCAGTGGCAAATAAACCTCATAGGGGCTCTGTGGTTAAAGCAGCTTGGCGAGCAATGGCTATTCGAATTGATTCAAATTAAAGGTAAAAATGGCCCAGCAAGTGTAACAAATAATTATTTTATGCTTTTGAAAAACACATGGTCTGTTTTCTGGAGGGCTCTTAACTAAGTTGAAGGGGAAAATGAATTATTAGGAATGCCCCATGTTAAAGGAAAGGGACGTTGTGTTCTGAGAAGAATGTTGGAGTCATAGGAGACCTGATTTAGATCTTTGCCTTGACAATAACTAGCTGTTTGACCTTGGGAAAGTAGCTTTCGCTCCCCAGACCCTAGCATCTCAGTCTGTAAAATGAGTCAACTGAATTCTGACAACTCTAAGGCCCTACCTGAACCTAATGTACAATCTCTAACATTTTATGTCACACGGTGATTGAAAAGAAGACTATGTTCTCAAAGGAATATGGTTCTTCATGTATGTTTATGTGACTGTGTGTGTGTGTTCATGTGAGTATATGTGTATGCGTGTCTGTGTGTGTTCTCATGTGAGGTAAATTTCTATGTGCCTATGCACCTTTGTGTAGAAGTATATATGACTGTGTGTGCAAAAGCTTGTGGAATCCAGAGTTCTATCTCAGGTGTTGTTTCTTGGCCACTGTCCACCTTTGCTTTTGGGACAATCTGGTACTGGCTTGGGGCTCTCCAATGAGCCTTGCTTCCAAGGTCGGCCTCCCCAGTGCTGAGGTTAAAACTTCACATCACCACACCATACCTTTGTTTTGGGAAACTTAAGTCACACCTTTAAGCACTTTACTGCCTAAACTGTCCATCCAGCCCTAGGTTGTGGCCCCTTGGACTGGGATGCAAGAGGAACATAAGCACCAGTATGCGAATGATTACTTCTTAACTTAAAGCTGACTCAGCCATGAGTCTATAGCCTGCCACTTGTTGGTCAGAAGGTTTTCTCATCTATAAGTGAGTATAGAATGCTTTCTTCTGCAGATTGTATTTATACATGTTCAATGTGATAAAGTATACAAATCTGTAAATTCATGTAGAAGATGGATATTTTTTTTAAGATAAACCATGTGTCTGCATATCCTCTAGATAAGACAAAGGTCGTGTGGTAGCAAATAGGTACCAATGAGAAGCTCAAATAGCTCCAGCATGTCTGTCTGAGGGCCCCACAGACTTTTTCACAGGACTGAAATTTGTGAGCAAGCTTTAAAACTAACAAGCCAAAACTGTGTTGGGTGAGCTGAGGACAATGTCCTTACTGGAGTCAGTGTGGAGGTCCAGCATGCAATCCTAGGTGTGTGTGCAAAACTGGGGAAGAGTCCAGGACTTCTCCGGCATAGGTCCTAGGCCTTCACTACATGTGGGAGCCACCTGGGGAGTTTTTTTTTTTTTAATGTAATGTTTCAGTCCTGTTCTCTGGTTCTTTTCTCATGGCCCCCATATTCAGTCTGAACATTTAGGTCTGCATTATTTAAGGCCAAGTGTTTTCAGCATCCTGCCATGTTGTAAACCAATGACTTAAGAAGAAGGAGTCATAGACAGAATGACTTAAAGGAGGAGACATAGCTTCCCAGAAACCAGAATCCATCATACAAAGATTAACCAGCAACTAGTGGAACTTGAAAGAAAACACAACAAAACAAAGGGCTTTAATGAAGAAATGATATCCAGTCAATAATCCCAGTGCCATATCCAACAAATAACTAAGAAATGTGAAAGTATGAACCATTAGGCTTCCTGGTTAGAAGCCTAAGGGAAGTTCCTATTAATAGAGAATCCAAACCATGTTTTAAATTTAGTTTCCTCTTTCCTACAAAGCTGAGCACACAAGACAGCATGTATTTGATTGTGGATTTATAAGATTAGTTCTTAATTGATAATTTCACATTTAAAATCTGTCTCTGGAATAGGTCAAATTGCAGAGAAAAGTACCTCCACCGTGATCCATAACTCATGAATTTATTGAATGCTGAATTGTTTACTTGAAAATATTTTCTGTGTTTGTATTGTGCTCAAGTTACTGTTTTGAAACCCAGAATAGCTATCCAAAGCCATTGGTGAAAAATAACTTTGGGGTGGTGGTGGTGGTAGTGGGTAGTAGTTACAGAGACCACAAGATAAAAGGCACCCCCTGAAGGCTTCTGTGAGCAGCCTGCTTACCTAGACATGTCTGTCCTCACTAAATCCTGCTAGGAACAAACTGGGGAGGGAAGGAAAGTGCATTTTATCCCAAGAGGATGGCCTGTAACATTGCTGTAGTACTCCAGTGTCTTTTAAATGGGGAGCTTTATTATTTCTATATGATAGATTATTAACATGGCAAGACTCTGGGTTTCTTGAATTCACATGAGGTTAGCCAGATATTATACTGAGTTCGTAGGTGGTTTTAATTAATCACAGGCCCCTGGCATGCCCAAGAAAAGCAACAGTGAGAATTAAGTGTTAGCTCTCATGCAATGTGCTCAAGCCAATTCAAAGTCAAAGTTACTGAATATTTACTAAATTACTGAACTATAATATGAATAACATTGTTTCAGGCCTGGGGAGTATCATCCTTAGCTAAACATCCCTGTTTATGAGAACCTCATAGCCTTGTGCTTATTAACATTCTACCGATAAGTTTGTATTAAGTACTTATTTGTTTTGGTAGGAGACCTAGGTTTAAGTTCTTGCTGTATTGTTATAGTCATTCTGTCTATGACACTCCCCCAAATCACCTCTTTCTTATTTCCCAAAAGTGTCTGAAGTGACATAGTGTGGCTTCTGCAGTTTCTTGCATTTAGAGTTGACCATATAGAAGTATTTTTGTGAGGCAAGACAGGGAGCAGACAGGGCTGGGAGCACAGGGCAGGAAGCTTCAGGCTGGGGTGACAATGGGTTCTGGCAATGGGCTGAGGAGTCTAGCTGGTGACTAAAACTGAGAGCTCCTGTGACCAGTGTTGAGGTACTTCATCCCAGTTACCTGCCCAAAGGTAAATTCCTGCCCCTCCCCTCTTCTCAGTGTGTTCTCTCTCAGACACACACACATATAGACACAATCACAAACACACATAATTTGGAAAAGAAATGTTAACACTAAAACAATAACTAATTAGATTGGTTTAAGATTTGTATATAACCTGTGAAGCAAGCAGTAAAAATGTGAAAGCGATAGAGAGAGAAAGCCCAAGAGACAATTAAACAGAATACTGAAAATATTCACTGAATACAAAAGGATACTGGAAAGGAGGAACAAAAACATTTAAAAAAATAAAAAGCTTGAACATGTTAGGAGAAAAGGAGCAAATGGCAGGCTGGCTGCAGCATGTTAAAATGCCACTGCATGAAGATGGATTGACTATTCCATTCAAAAGCGAACAAAACCAGCAAGAACTAACTACTTGTGTTTATAAAAGATAATAGTCTAAACACAATGGCACCAACACATTGGAAATAAAAAGATCAAAAGAGTATGCACCATTCAAGCAGGGCGTGTAAGGAAGTCAGAGTGACAGACTTCAGGTCACAGATGCTCAGGAGAGGTAAGGCAGACACCCCAGAATGATAAAGGGATTAATATGCTAGGAAACTGTAAAGAAGCAAATGTGATCGCCTGTCAAAATATATCACCCAAAACATATATGGTTCATAACACAAGCAGTTCTTCACTTATGTCTGAAGGGTTTGTGTGTGTGTGTGTGTGTGTGTGTGTGTGTGTGTGTGTGTGTGTGGTAAACATGCATGTTTGTATATGTGTACACACCCACGTCCATACAAGGAGGGCATAGGTGTCTGGCTCTATGACTCTGTGACTCTCCACCTTATTTTCTTGAAACAGTATCCCACTGAACCTGGAGTTAGCCTGGCACTCACCAGTGTCCCAGCATTTTTCCTATGCCCACCATTCTCCTATAGCACTTAGATTATGGCACATCCACAACTACTTTCTTTTTTATTATTATTTTATTTTTCACTTCTGGGGATTTGAACTAAGCGCTTTTGCCTGCTCAGCAAATACTCTTACCTGCTGGTCCATTTCTCTGGGCCCTTTAGAGTTTTTTCTTTTAATTAATTTATTTACTTTATCTGCTGATCACAGCTTCCCCTCCCTCCTCTTTAGAGATTTTAATATTCCTCAAATTTATAGAATAATTACATGAAAAATGAATTAACATCCTTGACCAAATTATCTTTTACATAGCCCTCTAGCTATTACTCCACTCAAGAGTAGACCCTTAGGATGCAGCCCTGAAAAATTCCACTTATTGGGTGAATTCATGATGTTCCTACTCTTCAGATGATCTCATATCCATCGTGCTTCAAAACAAACAAACAAACAAAAAAACCTAGGAACTCATCTTTTTGGTTAAAGTTACCCTGGCAAATTAGGGTAAGGGTTATACCCATTTGTGGAATTGGTAGGAGACACCATTGAGTGGACTTGCCGTGGTTTTCTAAGATCCTTTCACAGGGAAGCGCTGGCTCTCATTTAGTAGGTTGAGCCTGGGTTTAAGAACTAGAGTACAACTGAGAACTCAAAGAGCTATTGTGCCTTCCTTTTCACTGACCTCAGATTTCTGGCCGTTCCCACATGCATACACCAGCCCTGACTCTGGATGAAGCAAAGTTCTTGGCTTAGCTCTATTTCCCTTCAGCAGCTGTGTTTCATTAGCAACTTCTACACTTCCTGCTGATAAGACTTCCTCAGAGGCTACTCTCTGTGGCTTCCCCTTTAAAATGAGTTATCATTTGTTTGATGGAATGAAAAGCTGATGCCTGGCCACTGATGTTCAGTGATATTTTTATGGCAATTCTCACCAAAAAGCTCACTACTATGACCACATCCGCTCTCCATAGACCTTACCTTCAGAAAGCATTGCTAACTGACCTTCTCAACAATGTGGGCATCTCTGTAACACCCCTTTTCATTCTGTACATAAAAACTTTCTCTGGATGCTCCTGAGGAGTATCGCAACGTACCAGGGGTTGGGATCTCATCTTCCAGCCTTCCCACTCTTCAATCTCCCGTGCACATTTGCCATGGCCACCCCAGCATCTGAGTTCTATATGCTCTCTGTAAGCCAGTGCTCAGCTCTGGAGAAGAAGTCATATAGTCTATTAGTGACATAGCCAGTCTTTCCTTCACAAAATGTCCAGCATCTTTCCTCATGGTACCAAAGTCCATAATTTATTTTGTATTGGTTGGGTTTTATTTATAGACTTATTGTTTGCTTGACTGGTTAATTTGAATTGAATGAACTGGTCTGAGAAGTTCTGGGTTTTATCTCTATAAATTTTCTAACTGGCCAACTTTTTCAGAGGGATAGTGACAGTTAAGAATTATTCACAGACTCAAAGAGAAATGAGAAGTTGGCAGGAGCTGGTATGTGTGCTGGGTTGGGGTTTATTTGTTTAAGCTTTGAAATGCACATTGAAGTCCATTGACAGAAACATATAGATTTCATTTTTCTCTGAAACAGGGGATGTCTCTGGGCTTTCTCTGAGGGAGCTTAATACCATGAATAGAACATGAATCTACAGGGTCTGCACAGGATGCCAATGAATGCTAATCTCTGGGACTCTACCTCTAACTGAAAGTCAAAGACAACCTAGGGCCAAAGCTCAGAGATAGCCCTAGAGCCCAGAAAGGAGGCCAACCTGCCTGCAGATGTGGGTTTATGGCTGAGGAAGGCACAAGAGTATTGACTTTGGGTTATAGTCTCACATAAATTAGTTTTATTAGTAACTGCTTTCACCTCTGGACTCATGAGCCTACAGCAGGACACAAAGGAATGACAATATCAAGTTTGTATAACTACAACATAGTCCTCAGCCTTTGGACTGTTTGTATTTTGAACTAGGTAACTCTCTGTTGATACAGTTCTGTGCATTGTAGGAGGCAAAACTGCTGGGCCTTCAAGATGATTCTAAAGGGAAAAGAGGAGACTTCAGAACCTGATGATTTGAGATTAGCCTCCAAGAATCACATATTGGAAGGAGACAACTGCTGGTGAAAAGTTTCTTCTGACTTCCAAGTGTACACTATGTAGCTACACACACACACACACACACACACACACACACACGTATGTATATATATATATACATACGTGTGTGTGTATATATATATGTATATATATATATGCATCCACATGCATGCACACATATACACACATATACCCAAACATATACACATTCACGTGTGCACACATGAACATGACTGAATTTCAAATTGGGTAAAGCAGGAATGCTATAAGAATTATATAACTTGTAGTCAGTGAGGAATATATGCTATCTGAAATATTAAAAACCTAATTTAAAAATATTAATATAATAAATTATGTACACTATATTTCCAGGAAGGTGTAGGGCTGGGAAGTTATCTCTGTTGGCAGAGTGCTTACTTTGCAAGCATGAGAACATAAGTTTGATTCTCAGAACCCAGAAGAAAGAAAGAAAGAAAGAAAGAAAGAAAGAAAGAAAGAAAGAAAGAAAGAAAGAAAGAAAGAAAGACACAAAGAAAGGAAGGAAGGAAGGANAAGGAAGGAAGGAAGGAAGGAAGGAAGGAAGGAAGGAAGGAAGGAAGGAAGGAAGGAAGGAAGGAAGGAACTGAAGATGATGGTGCACATGTAAAGGCTGCCTGGCAAGCCAGTCTAGCATATGTGATGATTTCCATGCCATTGAAAACTTTAACTAAAAAAGGGGGGCGGGGAGGGTATGGTAACTAAAGACCAGTGCTAGAGTTTGGTGTTGATCATTTCATGAATGTGCACGTATATACAAACATCCACACATGTATGTACACATTTACACATGGGAAGCCACACATGCCTTCAGAGAAAGTACAATATTTTTCTATAGTAACTACTGTGGACCTCTTCTGCCTTCATTTTTACCATAGGACTTACATCTCTGAATTAAACAAATGAATGCGAGTGCTTATTGGTTGGTATCCAGAAAATAGAGCCCACCAGGAAGCCTTGCCAGTATTGCCCAGCTGAGATGAAGCCTGACGAAGAGCACTGGAAAGAAACCTAGAGACAGCTTTCATTGTAGCCTCCACCAGTAACTGAGTGACCCCATATTCACTAGGGATTGGCCTCAGTTTCCCCATCTGTAACAAGAGAAGATAGACTTGAAGTTCTGAAGCATAGACCAGTCCATGAAGTAGAGGGAGAAAGGTTCAAAGGGAGGATGCATATAATTATTCCGTACTACTCCCTTTAACAAAGAATCCCCAGACCCGAAGTTCACATAACACACACGTGAAGAGCTGAGCAGCCCATCCTTGCTGATGGAACACCTTTGAGGTTTCAGCTCAGCTGACAGTCTGCTGTGGCAGGCTTAGAAAGGTGTCTGAGATATCCTGAGTGAGAACAAGTGGCACTCAACGGGGATTGCCCCTTCACCTTGTGTTTCATCTTGTCCAGAAAGTAACTGGCACACCCATCTCCATTCCTGGAGACTCCCAACACAGAATGGCGCCCTTAATCCTTAGGAAGACATTTGTCTTCTCCGTAAGATGCTTGGTTGAACAGGTTGCTTTAAACATTCACTGTTGGTTTAAGAAATGATACGACTGTCCCATGCCAGTCAACATCCTCTTGATTGTATTTATCTGAAAACTGGGAAGTATTTGTTGTTCCAGCTAAATAGGAGAGAGCAATATTTACCAAGTTCTTATTGAACAGGAATGCTCTGTCTTCTGACTCCACCTGCCACCAAGTGTTTCACTGAGGGAAGTGGGTAATTATCTCATTCACACCTATCCTGTAAGCATTTTCTAATAGCTCTCAGAGACAAGGGGGGAAGACGCCCTTGTGGGATGACAGGCTGTAGAATGCTCCAGGCCAACTGAGAACACCTCTGCAGTTCCCAGACAAATGTTTAGGAGAGGAAAGCTAGCTGAAGGAAATCAATATGCAGAGGGACATAGTTGGACTTGTTATTCCTTCCTGTGTGGCAAGGCTCAGGTACCTGGACAAGGAGGATATTTTCAGAGGCCGGTTCTAGCTTTCACACCGTAATGAGACTGTAAGGAGAGCCTTATAGAAGGAATTCAGTTATGACTATCCAAGCTGATGTGCTTCTGAAGGAGTGGTCCTCTCTGGGATAAACTTATCACACACTGGAAACCCATAGTGGTCTGGTACCTGCAAATCATCTCTAAGCACACAGACAGACAGACAGACAGACAGACAGACGGCCTGTGCCTAGGGTTAGACTTTACACACAAACATCCTAGAACTTTACCTGACTGGCGTCTCCCACTCCCTCTCAGTCTCCTTTGACTTACGGAACTTCTCAGTAACGATTCAGCACAGGGGAGACACCTCAGGGCAAGTACTTGCAGGTCATAGGAATGGATGGTGTCTAGGTGTTCTTCAGGTACTTAACTTGGTAAGAGGCAGGCTTAGAATACCCAGTGAGACCTTGGAGCTGTATAAAGAATTGTTTTCTTAAAAAAAAAAAAAAATCAAACACATAATACTGTCAGCCAGATTAGCTACCTCTTCCCAAAATTGTTCCTTCTGGAGAACCAACTGAATTCTGAGAATAGCCCTAAAATCGTCAGAATTGGGCAGATGATGTCCTGCAATCGATGCCATTTCCTCTGGATCCTGGCTCGCTTTTATAAAATAATTTTATTCTACAGCATTACTAGACTAAAACAACTAGTGGAGGTTCGCGCACACACACACACACACACACACACACACACACTGCTAGACTTCTGATGTGTAGGTTACTGCATTTAACTGACTACACAGCATGGGAATGAGTAAAATCCACCCACGTCACTGACAAGAGCACAGAGACCTAGGACCTTCTCGGGGTGCCCACAGAGTGAAGTGCAGTGTTATCAGGCTACCATCCTGGGTAGTAAACTAGAATGCTGTAGAACAAGACTGACTGTTAGAATCTGAGACCAGCACTTTCTGGTCTAAATCCAGGCAGAGCCTGCTGCTCATACCTGTAACCACAACAATTTGGAAGATTTGGCAAGAGGACTTCCAGGAGATGCAGGCCAACCTGGAATATATGAGCTCTAGGGCTATCCTGGGCTACAGAGTGATATTATACTTATATTTCATTCTCTTCTTCCTTACCTGAGAGTTTTCCTGTGGTCTACTTACTGCAACAAAACCGACCTCACTAAACCTAGGGCCACAAACCAGGATGCTTTTTAAGGTGGAGGCCCAAAAGAAGCTAGTGACACTAGGGGATCAGAGGTGAGGAAACGGTCCCTCTCTACAGTCATACAAGTTTTTTTTTTTTTAAAAAAAAAAAAAAAAAACCTTCACTTTGATAATCTTAGAAATTATGACTGTCAGAATGATCTTAAACTAGAGTACATTTAAATATGTACCTGAAGCTATAGGATCAAGTCAAGCTCACAGCTTGCCACCATAAAATACTATCATTTCTGCAAACGGAGATCTGGTTCAGAATGCTGGTCTAGCATTTGTGAGGTCATGGGCTCAGTTCCCAGCACTGCACAAACTTGGCATGATGGTACACACATATAGTGCCAACACTTATTTTGAAGGTAGAGTTAGGGGGATCAAAAGTTCAGGGCAACGTTTGGCTCCATAGAGTCGATGGTGAGTCAGGCATGTCTGAGATCCTATCTCAAAGGAAAATCATCTTTATTACTTCCTGGATGCCTGCTATGATCCAGGTGCTTTATACTGATAACATCTAAATCCCATAACAGAGATGAACAGAAGGCTCACTTATAAACGAATGAGGCTAGCAGGGCGTCCTGACTTGACACTTACGCCCTCCATAAGTGAGATTGTAACCCCTTCTCTCCAACCTGTCTGAAGCACACTGCAGTCTAATTGCCATGTTCTGATAATAGAGAGTGGGGTGTCCAAATCTGTTCTGGATATATTGAAGCTTAGCTTAACTCTAGGAAGCAGTTTGGATGAAACTTCAAACTCATACTAAGGCATGAAGTGGCCACCACCCTTCAAATGGGATGCTTCCTGATTAAAATGGTAAGAAAAATACCCCAAATCCACTGGAATCCATAGTGCTCAGGGACATAGAGGCCTCGATGGACACAGCTATGAAGGAGATGCAGTGATGGTGACACGTGGTTACTGTTAGGCATTCTGTTGTATACAGGGAAGACATCCACAACAAAAAATTATGGGTCCCATGTTGGGGATGAGAACCTGTCCCTTAGCCTAGTGCTGGCCAGGTATCCAGAAGGAACCAAAGGACATGAACTGATTATGTCCTGAGGTCACTATGCAATTACTCTACTTACTGTTGTCATTTGGTTGGTGTGTAAGGTGTGAGGGCCAACATGAGTGTGGTGGTTTGAACGAAGACAGGTTCCCAACGTCTGAAGCATTAGAATTGGTGGGCCTGTTTAGAGAGGCTTTGGAGAGGTGCCGTCTTTCTGGAGGATGTCAGCAGGAGTTCAATAAGAATAGAAGCCGGGCGGTGGTGGCACACACCTTTAATCCCAGCACTCGGGAAGCAGAGGCAGGTGGATTTCAGAGCTCGAGGCCAGCCTGGTCTACAAAGTGAGTTCCAGGACAGCCAGAGCTACACAGAGAAACCCTGTCTCGAAAAATCAAAACAAAAAAACAAAAACAAAACAAAATAAGAATAGAAGCTGAGAATACATTTAGTGACAGCAAATGAATGAATGTACAACGTGGAGAGTGGAAGCTCATGATCTTGTAGCAGAACACAGGAACCACTTCCCAGTTCCTACTAGGAATGCTTGTATCTGCTGAGCCTGCCTTGACCACAGGCCATTAAGCACCATGCAGTCTGTCGAGAATCCTTTATGTTCTGACATTTTGTGAGCAACTTGACTTACCCAATCAGTTTCATTGAGCCTCAGTGAGGCTACAAGGCTTTTCTAACCACTTAGCTGCTTCCTAGGGACCCCATAAATAATGACCCAGGACTGAAACTATTTCTACAGACACTTCTGGATGCCATAGACTAGGAGCTTCAGTAGCAATGTCCTTGAAGAGTCACGTTACCTCTATGAAATGTAAAATGTGGACAGTTACTGAGACTCAAGGTATCCCATAGTCAAACAGAATGAGGTAGACAGGAAATCATTGCAGGTTTTGAGAGCAGCTGACAAAGGGCTATCCATGATTTGGGGACTCAGGAAAAGTGCAGTGAGAGATAAATGTATTGAGCACTGCTATGGCTTGGAAATCCCAAAAGAATAATACATGTGAACAGCTAGGACACTAAGGTAATGAAGACATCATCCAGGAATAGCTACAGCCAGGGAAATATTGGCCTAGGGATGGATTCAAAACCAGAGTCTGGTAACAAGAAGGGGTGAAACAGGTTTTCAGACATGAACCCAAACAGGTGGAGGAATAAGACTTGGAAAAGAAGGCCAAAGCATAACTCACGCAGATCACTCTTAGTTCTTTGCATAATCTCAGGTAATAGAGTTGTACTCTTACTCATGTCAGTGGGCGCCTTAGAGAAATCACTGTGCTTTGAGCTCTGTATATGCAAGCCCAGAACCAGGTCAGCTTGGCTACTGGTGTATTCCCAGAGCTTAGAATGTGGTACTTGCACATACAGAGAGCATGGAGAACTCCTGTTAGCTGACGTGGGTAAGGTTATCCCTCTGGGAGGAGATGAATGATGGGAAAGTGTGTCCCAGATTCCACCAGCTGGGGACAGTTCCTCCAGTATCAACCTGCTTCCCAAGCTGAAGTCAGCCAGAGCTCGCTAGGAGTAAGCAAAATCGAAGCCTTGCTTCCTCTTGTGTGGTGGCCGGAAAAGCCCAACAATTCTCTTTTGCCAAATCTTGGCACTTCACCACAGCTCTCAGCTCCAAGCAAACAGAAGGCATTATTTTAAGAAGGCTTTCTTTTAATAGACAAGAAATTTTTTAATGTCAAGAGGAAAAATAATCTCAGACTTAAAGAAAAACTGGCAAAAGAAAGTCAGATCCAAGTGGGGAGACTAATGAAAGCCTGCCATAAAGCAGAACCTATCTATTTAGATAAGTAAGTTATATAAGAGGAACCTGGAAAAAACAAACATAACAGAGGTCAATTTAAATATTACACATAACATCCTTGCAAATAAGAAAACATTAAACAATGTGGAAGATTCTTGCCTATTAAGAAAATGAGCTCTCTTGCCTTGCCATGGGAATTGTTTTCCTATTGATTAGTCAATTGTTTTGTTTAGACACATGCATAGAAAACAAAAACAATTACTTTATGGTTAATTGTAGGGATTGCTTAATTTCGAATGTTTTCATAATAGACACACTTTCTGAAATACGAGATTGTATTTTATTAAATGTGTGGTTCTCTTTTGAAAAGGGGAAGCAAAAGAAGAAGCCTTTCTTTTACATTAAATTGGTTTTGTACCCAACTTTGTAAAAAGCTGACAGATAAAGATTAATTTTAAACCACTCATACATTTTAAGTTGACTCATGCCAGTTCTGAACCTCATAAAATTACTTTGCCACCAAATACTACATAATGTTCTATGGCAGCTTTTTAAGGGATCAGATAACCATCTCATGGAATTTAATCTCCAATTGTTATGAATCCTACATGGGTATGAACGTAATGGGTTTTCAACATAATTTAATTAAAATTTATTTTGTGAGTAGCCCTATGTTTAGGGCTAAATATAGTAAGACAGTAAGGGTCAGGACCTGGTGGCATCCATTCCTGAGAGTGCTTACCCTTCAGGATATTCCTAGTAAACACAGAGAGTTCCCAGAGCACAGGAAACCCAGGAGCAAGGCCAGACTATCAGCTTCTGGGTATGGATGAGATTGTAGGACCAGTGGTACCTAAGTGACTGACAGATTTTCTCATTTGCACTGTAAAGTATTCCTCAACAATTCTAAGCTATACTCTTGCTGCAGTTTGAATCTTAAAGAACTCCTAAGAATTTGTGTGTTAAAGGCTTAGGCTCCAGATATGTCTTATTGGGAGGCAATGAAAAATAAGAGTTGGGGCCTTCATCAAGTTCATGGAGTTCTCAGACAATTAAAGACATGCTCTTGAAGAGACACTAGGACCCTGCTTCCATTTTGATCCCTTTCTGGCTGTGAGGGCTTTGATTTCTTCTGTGCACAGGATTGCATTGATATACTGCCTCATCACAAGCTCCAAAATTAATCCAGCCAATCATGTATTGCAAAGACTGAAACCACCAAAACTGTAAGGCAAAACAAACCTTTTGTCTTTGTAAGTTAATTAGCTTGGCCAGTTTGTTACAGTTAACAAAAACATGTTATTTAATAGCCACGACTAAACAAGCTTAGTAATTATGATTTAAAAGCTATTTTTCAATGAAGAAGTGACACTGCTACTCAAAACTGTGTCGAGATGCCTGACAGAGTGGAGACACTCAATCATTCTCCCTTTTCTGTATATTCCCTGCTATATTCAGAAGGCTAAAACAAGGCTGCTTCTGTGTCCTCACAGACCAGACCAGTTAAAAAGTTTTACTGACACATCTCTTTTCTTGTTTTTGTTCATTGTAGCTTAACATAGTTGTTGAAAAAGAAATCTTAAGAGTCCAACCTCATACTACCGTACCCTAAGATATGCCCTGTAACTAGAAATCTATGAAAAGGGTGTATTGCCATGGTCATAATGAAATCCAGTCTAGATGAATGATCTGTATAAACACTCAGCATGCTACCCAACACATATAGCATCTATCCAGGAATCCTGGTGTCCCACTGACTTGTTCCCTCTCTCTAGATTTTTTTTTTATTATGCTGGTCCAGACTTGATTCTCATTCTTTGCATCTCCTATGCTGTGTTCAGCATCAAACACAGGGAAATGAGAATCACAGGGATAAAAATTATTGAGGGAATAAATGGTTTATTAGACTTTTATAACAACCCCAGAAGGTATCTCTTACATTCTCATTTTATGAGTCAAGGAAAAGACCTCAGGTGAACTCTGAAATAGAACTGAGTTACAGTTAGTGGTCACATTCATGCTAAGAACCCTCCAGACAGTCTTAAATCTAGTTTTGGTTAAGGAATAAGGTAGTAATTTATATATATATATATATATATATATATATATATATATATATGACTCTTGCTGCTGCCACACAATCCTCATCAGGATTAAATTGTATCATAAATATTAGAATCTATGAACAAAAAACGAATACTATAAAGTCAGAGACACCACACAGGTAACAAGGGGGCATTATTAATAAAGGAATCAAGTGAACTCAGAAGTTTGAGAAAACTTAAAACATGAATCCCTTTTAATTCTACCATCACAAAACGGCTATAGAGTAAAAAACTGATACCAGACAAAACCAAAACCTGAACACATCATCAAAGAGAACTGGGTCTCAAACCTTTGATAATAGGTTCTGTTTGCATATGTAGAGAAGTTAGAGGCAGGAAGAGCCAAGCCTCCAGTCTTAGCTCTGTGTCATCCAGGGAAACAAGATGTTGTGAACTTTGGCAAGTGCAGTTGAATACTCATCAAGGAAAGATAACATTGTTGCTAAGAACCTAGGAGACTAGGGTGGGGCAGGTAGGAGAGCCGGATGTTCACAGGTGATCCTGCCAAAGCTCCTTCAGCTCACGCGGTTCACAGAACATTGCCTGTTTAGCAAAGTATAATGTGTAGCATATTGCAGGGATACTGTAAAATTCCAGCTACCATACATCCAACATTAAGACCACTGAACTTTCAAGTGGTATTTTGCTAACTACTGACAACATTGTCATGAGAAGTACATTATTGTTTCCACTATACAAACATAGAGCTAAATCCCAGAACTCACACAGTTTATACTCAAAGAAGCAAGAATATGTACCCTTGTATTGCATGAAAGTTAAGAGTCCTAGCTTTAGAAGTAGAAACTCCCAAAGATAGCTCAAAACTTTTCAGATGTGTATTGAGTCTGCCCTGGCCTTCACCGTGATGTTTGCCTCTGTCTCCGTCTCTCCTCTCTGTTTTGCACTCTTTCATCACCCCTCCCTTCAAGCAAGCTTTTTCAGTATGCCAAAGATAGTGTCTCACTTTCCATAACTAGAAAAAGAAGAAAAAAAATGAATTGGAGTGAATGAAGCGCCTTAAATGCACGCCTATTAGACTTGAGCTTTTTAAAATGAGGTATTGATGTTATGTTAATATGTTGTTTCTCATAATGGCTTGATGATGGTACTAATTCAAGATGCCTTCCTGTTGAAGAATGAATCTATCAATCAACTGAAGGACCACCATTTTTAAGGCCTGTCACTTCAGTGAAGCAGAGTGAAATGATTAAAATCAAAAGTTTATTCCAGGGACTAAACCACCAACCAAAGAGTACACATGGTGGGACTCATGGCTCCAGATGCATATGTAGCAGACGGTGGCCTAGTCGGACATCAATGGGAGGAGAGGCCTTGATCCTGTGAAGGTTCTATGTCCCAGTGTAGGGTTATGCCAGGGCAAGGAAGCAGGAGTGGGTGGGTTGGTGAGCAGGGGGCGGGGGCTTTTGGAGGGGAAACCAGAAAAGGGAATATCATTTGAAATGTAAATAAAGAAAATATCCAATAAAAAATAAAATAAAATAAAATAAAATAAAATAAAATAAAATAAAATAAAATAAAATAAACAGTATCTGTAGACCTTCATTCTGTTATTGGGACAAAACACTAAGTAAAACCAACTTGGGGGGGGGGTTATAGCTTATACTTTCAAGTCAGAATCCATCACTGAAGAAAGTCGGGACTGGAACTCAAGCAGGAACTTAAGCAGAAACCAAAAAGAAATGCTGCTTCCTGGTCCTCCCATCATCAGCTAAGTCCTTATACAATCCAGGATAACACACCCATGGAATCCGGCTGCCCACAGTGAGCTGGACCCTCCCATGTCCACTAGAAATCAAGATAATCCTCCACAGTTATGTCAAATCAGATCTGGAAACCTCTTAATCAATATTCACACACCAGATGACCAGGCTGTGTCAAATTGACAGTTAAAGTCAACTAGGACAAACATTTATGGAGTGATTTTTTTAAAACTTTTTATTTAAGTGTATGTGCGAGTGCCTGCCTGTCTGTATGTTTCACTACATATCTGTAAGTGCCCACTGAGGACAAAAGAAGGCATCAGATACTCTGGAACTACAGCTACAGGCAAATGTGCACCCACAAACGTGGGGACTGGGAACCAAAGCCAGGTCCTCTCTAAGAATGGTATTCACTCTTCATTGCTGCCCATCTCTCCAGCCTGAAGTGACTATTCCGGCAGCTGTTTTACAACAAGTCATGGTCATTAATAAAAGCAAGCCTCACTGTATAAAACAACTGGCCTTTTTACTGGAAAAGGGGAGTTTGTTCATAAGAATCAAGATTTAGGTGAACTAGCTGATAAAATTTGTTAGATTTCAAATAATCTTTTGTTTAATCAATCCAAAAGCAAGTCACAAAATTCAGAGTTGTCTTATTATTATCAGGTTAACAATCAGACTCAAGAGAAATCTGGTTGCTTGGTGGATGGAAGTGAGTTTTAATCACATTATATTACTCTCTGTAGTGTTTCTTGTTCTCTTGAGTAAGCTTCAGTTTGAGTGGATAAATGGTTAGAAATGATATGATATTATGGCATTGATATCATATGAATTATATGAAATGATAGCAATGAAATGGCAAAGAGGAAGGACGTTGAATGCCATGAGGGTAATAATGTTTTTGCATATAGGGAACTGCTCATGAGTAAGAGGGTAACAAGACATCCACCAAATGATAGCACATAGTGCATGACATCTTAGAGTGATGAGACAAGAGAAGGAGATAGATGAGACACAGATAGGAAAGGAAGAAGTCAGTATCTTTATTTGCAGGTGATGTGATCCTAGTGTGGAGCAGAGACTAAAGGAAAGGCCACCCAGAGACTGCCCCACCTGGGAATCCATCCCATATACAGTCACCAAACCCAGACACTATTGGGGATGCTGGGAAGTGCTTGCTCACAGGAGCCTGATATGGCTATCTCCTGAGAAGCTCTGCCAGAGTCTGACAAATACAGAGGTGGATGCTCACGGCCAACCATTGGACTGAGCACAGGGTTCCTGATTGAGCAGTTGGAGAAGGGACTAAAGGAGCTGAGGGGGTTTGCATCCCCATGCTAGGAGCAACAGTGTCAACTGGAGCTCCCGGGGACTTGACCACCAACCAAAGACACTTGGAGGGACCCATGGCTCTGGCCCCATATGTGGCAAAGGAGGACCTTGTTGGACATCTGTGGGAGGAGCCGTCCTTGGGCCTGAGAGTGTTTGATGTCCCAGTGTAGGGTAAACCAGAGCAGGAAGACAGGAGTGGGTGGATGGGTTGGGGAGCACCCTCATAGAGGCAGGGGAAGGGGGAATGGGGTAGGGAGTTTCTGAAGGGGGGACATGGAAAAGGGAAAACATTTGAAATGTAAATAAATAGCCAATAAAAAATCTCTTAGAGATGATAAGCATCTTCAATAGAGTAACTGGTTATAATATAATAACATACGACTATCAGGAGACTCCCTGTGAACCAACCATAAACACACACTGACAAAGAAATCAGAGAAACAATCCCATTGAACATCGCCTCAGAAATACTTAGATGAAATCTAACCAACGAGACAAAAGGTAGTGAGTACTTAAGTACTCTGAGGAAAGTAACTGTACAGGATACCAGGAGATACAAAGACCTCCACGGTCAGAACTTGCCATGGTTAAAGGTGCAAGAATGGCCATACCACCAAAAGCCATAAAGAGATTCCATATGATCTGCATCAAAAATCCCAGCATTTCACAGAAATTGAAAAAATAATCTCAAACTTCATAAAAAAAAAAAAAAAAAGATCCAAGATAACCAAAACAACTCTGAGCAATAAAGCCAATCCTGGGCTATCACGTCCCCTGGTTTCAAGCTATACTATAGAGCTACGGAAATAAGGACAACATGAAACAGGCATAAAAGCAGCCATGAAAGCAGGCATATTTATCAGTGGAGTAGAATCAAGGACCCACATATAAGCTCGTACTCCTATAGCCTCCAGGGTTTTGAGAAAGAGGCCACCAATATACACCAAAGAAAAGACATTGTCTTCAGCACACTGTGCTGGCCATACTGGATAGCGCCATGAAAGAGAATGAAATGTGATCCTTACTTATCTATCACCCTGTATTAAATTCTATGTCTACTGGATCAAGGAGTTGAGAAGACCTGATAACCTGAACCTAACAGACAAGAAAGAAAGGAGAAAATAGATAAGAAAATGCTCAAAGGTAGGAGAGGGGACAGCACACCCATCCACGATAAGACTAGTAACTTCAACACTTAAGCTAAGTTCTGTCGTTTCTCAGACACCCTGGAACTGCCATGGCAGCCCTTCCTCCCACCTGTTTACTCATGGAAACAAGTATTCAATGCACATTATTCCCCGACTATCACCTTTGATGTTTTACTGTCTAGAAACTCAGTATTCTCAATACTCCCAGTAGGATAAAAGTGGCATGCTAAGATTGGATAAGTCGATATAGATTCAATGAAGAAACTGTTTAAAATTGGGTGGACAGAATGGTAGCAAGCTGAGCTGATAACGGCTGACATTGTCATCCTTGAGCCTGCAGGAAAAATGAAGAAGAAATACTCTGCAATTAAGAAGGAGACAGACAGCAGGATAGACCTGGGTTTCTCATCAGAGGGACCAGTGTGGGAAGACCTTCAGTGAAGGGGATCAGGGCACAATAGCATATCACCCTGCTCTCTCCTTCTCACTCTCTTTCTATGCATCCCCAGGACCACCTATCCAGAAAGTAGAGTATGCAGAAAACTGTTGCTGTAATTGCTAAAGACCCATCCTTGCTTGGAATACCGATTGAGATAGCAAGGGATGGAGAATGAATCTGCAGTAGGAAACGCAAAATATCCAGCACAGACTTTGATGGGATAAACAAAAATAACACTGGTCTAGCCCTGGAACAGCCTACAGGAGTGTAACAAATGTAAGCTGCAGGGGAGTTTCCAATCCTAAGACTACTGTAGGAAACTCATTTCCACTCACTGCTCCCTCATCAGAACCTCCCAAAGGGCAAACTCTTCCACCAGCAATCCTGCACTCTGAGGACACCGGGAGGGAGGGCTCTGTCGAGGAACTCATTATCAGCTTGGAGCAAATATCCTGTGAGCAGCCAGCTGTGATTCACAAAGCCCCAAGGTCCTCCTTTCAATTGGACCTTCTCCCTAAGCTCTAGAATGCCCAGCTCCCTAACCACCATTAGGCCTGTCCATCCTCCCACGCATTTGGATCATAACTGGTTTGGACAGCAGCCTATGTTCATTACGCCCAGAAACTCTTTGTATCAGTTAATTTGATTAATATCAGAGAAAACTCAATTAGGTTTGTCAGCTCCTTGCATAGGACATTTAATATCTATTAAAATGATGTCACCTCCATCAGCCCAAGGCATCATTTTCAGCTTCTCCCAAAAACCAACTCCAGAAACAAGCAGTATGAAAAATGTAGCCCCATCATTTGCCATGTTCAACACACATTCTTAAAAGGTGGTGTTTATGCTAATTTGCTCCCTACTCTCTCTTTCCTAAAGAACCATACTTGAAAGTAGAATATACAAGGCTAAAGGTTAATTGGCCAAGCAGTATGGAAAGGAGAAGCGGGACAGAAAAATCTCCATAGGTAGGGAGAATAATGAGTTTAGTGGGCTGACTCAGGCGCTTGCTTCAAAACAACCACACCATTTTCTTGTGAAGATGTGGTTAAAGGGACCAGAGAGATGGCTCAGTTGGTACAGTGCCTACTGAACAAGTATGAGAACCTAAAACTCCCATACAAAGTTGGGTGCTGCAGTCGAGTGGATAAGCAGAGCAGAGACAGCTTAGGCTAGCCCAACTCATGAGCTTCCCATTCTGTCAGAGACCCTGTCTCAAAGTAACACAGGAGCGTAATCAAGGAAACGGCCAATCATCTTCTGGTATCCACAGCCCTGCTAACAACCGCCTGCATGCAGGCATTCATACACTTAAATTAGCAAGTACACATACCACACAACAACTCAACACAGTACAGCACACACAAGTGTGCATTTAAATGACACCTACACATTTTGACTATATAAAATATTTTTAACTATTACCAAAAAATATATAACTATTTACTAGTGGTACCTTATCCTATTAGAAATGTGAAAGCTATAGATTACAGTACTGTAAGGTATGTGGCACAGATCAATGTGTTGCTGTCCCATCTCAAAGCAGATTAAGTTTAAAGATGTTAATATTCAACAGCTGTTTATTTTGCTGTCTTAACTCTTGTGCTGTCTACCCCACGTGCATAGTCTCTGTTGGAAATTGAATCTGTGGCAGATGCATTTGCCATTACTTTTTAGAGTATCATATCTTGATACAGTTGTTGTCAATGAGGTCACGGATTCTGCATTTTGAAGCACGGACACTAGAAATTTTAATGAACCCGCACAGGTAAGTAGTGTGCAGACCAATGAGATGGCTCAGAGGAAACACTTTTTGCTTACGTTTACAACCTGAATTCTATCCCCAGAATCCACAAGGTTGAAGGAATGAATTGACTCCTGAATGTTGTCCTCTGACCTCCAAACGCCTACTATAGTACATACAAGCTTCCCCACACCTATCACACAAATAAAGAAATAAATATTTTAAAACTAACATACTAGACTATTCTCAATAATCCATATAATTGCATACTTTCATTCATTTCTTGTTATCGTGTGTGTGTGTGTATGTATGTGTGTGTGTGTGTTTGCAGGCTGTGCTCCACCTGTACTTGTAGAAGTCAGAGGCAATCCTAACTTTACCTGCCAAGTTACACTAGTGGCCCAAACTCTATGCTTTTTCAAAGGCTCTTCTTTGAATGTACTTCTATTTCATCCTTGCCAGAAACATGTCTAAGACTTTATCTGAAAGCCGGGCCTGGTGGTGCAGGCCTTTAATCCCAGCACTCGGGAGGCAGAGGCAGGCGGATTTCTGAGTTCGAGGCCAGCCTGGTCTACCAAGTGAGTTCCAGGACAGCCAGAGCTATACAGAGAAACCCTGTCTCGAAAAACCAAAAAAAAAAAAAGACTTTATCTGAAGCCTCACAACTTCTGCAAAGCTTCTTTTGCAACATATAATCTCACCACTTCTATATTTTGTATACATTTATGATGGCTGCTGACACACTGGGTTGTACATGTCCTCTCACCAAAGCAGTCTATGAATCACCTTACAGACAAGAAAGGAATGCTACCACAAGCCCCAGTGCTGGCCCCAGTTCCCAGCTCAGTAAACATGCCATGATAGCGATTTACAGCGCATTCTGTGGACATTTATGTCATCTGTCCCTTCCTTGGCTTTCCCACTCATAACCTATATCTATGAAAGAATTGTTGATGGAATACATACATGTTCAGTAGCATGGTGTGCTTCAGCCAGCTTTGACAATACATTACAGAAAGCAATAGAGAACAAAAGCAAAAACAAGTCATCCTAATTTTACCAACATCTACAGGAGACAGCAAATCACATTCAATTCAAACAACTTCCTTTTTCACTGTCTGATACTGACAGCCACACCAAACTTTCTTTACCCTACATTTGCATTTCTGAAGGATGCTGCCTACACTGGTCTTCTCTTTACCTCTGCCTGCCTCTCTCTGTCTCTGTCTCTGTCTCTGTCTCTCTCTGTCTCTCTGTCTCTCTCTCTGTCTCTCTCTCTCTCTCTCTCTCTCTCTCTCTCTCTCTGTGTGTGTGTGTGTGTGTGTGTGTGTGTGTGTGTGTGTGTGTGTGTAAGCAGACACTTCTCTGTTTTCTGGAACTTTTTTATTGTCTTCCCAACAAGAAGCCTTCTGTGGCTTCTTCTGGAACTTTGCACAAAGGAATAAATCTCCCCTGGCCCATTTCCTTACTAACAGTGATCTGAGGGTGCATCTTTGAGGAATTTTTTAAATTAAAAAACTAAATGTCAGAAAAATAAAATTGTAATATGTTGAATGTTTACCTTTTTAAATGGGCCTAGATGAGACAAAAATACAATTGTCAGGGGACTATTGAAGGGTCTTCAACAGTCATTTATCATTCTCTATTGACAATACATAGGAGTGTTCTGCCTGCTGAATGTCGTTTGCCTGAGTACATTGGTGAACCCCAGGTAGAAGTGTCTGACTTTGTTTCAAGAGAACATCAAAACCATTCTTTGTGGATCATTTGTAAAGGAAAGTTCATATTTACACAAGTCTGTCACTACTACGAACAAAAACTACACAGAAAAATGCATGCAAAAATAGTCGTGTCCAGTCAGAATGGCTAAGATTAAAAATTCAGGTGACAGCAGATGCTGGCAAGGTTGTGGAGAAATAAGAACACTCCTCCATCGCTGGTAGGATTGCAAGCTTGTACAACCATTCTGGAAATCAGTCTGGCGGTTCCTCAGAAAATTGGATATAGTACTACCTGAGGACCCAACAATACCTCTTCTGGGCAAATACCCAGAAGATCTTCCAACGGGTAATAAGGACACATGCTCCACTATGTTCATAGCAGC
>NC_034590.1:66490704-66502969 GCF_900095145.1 Mus pahari
AGAAGAAGAAGAAGAAGAAGAAGAAGAAGAAGAAGAAGAAGAAGAAGAAGAAGAAGAAGAAGAAGAAGAAGAAGAAGAAGAAGAAGGGGAGGGAGAAGGGGAGGAGGGCGGGGAGGGGTAGGGAGGGAAGGTAGGAGAAAGGGGAAAGGAGGGAGGAAAGGTGGGAAAGAGAGGAAGGGAGGAAGGGAAGGAGTGAGGGGAGGGAGTGAGGGAGAGAGAGAAAATATGTGAGTCAGCCATTCCAAACAAATCTGGAACACTTGGAAGGGATGGAAGGAGGCTAAAAAGCAAGGGAAGAGAGGATTTGGCAATGGCAATCAATCCTCTGTTTGGCAGTGGTTAACCGGGCAATGGCCCTGTAGTCGAGTCCGAGTGACACTGTGAAAGTGTTCAAGAACAGAATGGTGACTGCACTTGTATCTGTCCAGTTCAAAAATATAAGGACAACACCTAAAAATTATCTGGAATATAATAGATGCTCAGGAAAGACATGACGGGTATTCCTATGGTTTCTGGGAGTATACAGTAAGTCTTCAATAAAAGTATGCTGTCTAAAGAATATTAATTAACATTTATCAAGCCTTTAATATAAAATATTCAATCTTATTTTCTTGTGGATTTTAAAAATAAATTTAATGTTAATCTAATGAAAGTAATGTGTTTTTAATTAAATATTTTCTTTATTTACATTTCAAATGTTACCTCCTTTCCTGGTTTCCCCTCAGAAAATCCCCTATCCCCTCCCCCTCCCCCTGCTCCCCAATTCTCCTTCTCCCATTCCTGGTCCTGGCATTCTCCTATATTCAGTCTTCTAAACTGTGTGTGTAATCTCCCTTTGTTTTTGCTATCTCGCTGTAAGATTAGCAGTTTTATTTTCCATATTGAAAGTAAAAGAACTGAGACATACTTTTACTTGCACACAGTTTAAACCTGGGGACTCTAGAGAGTCTAAGCTATTACCACAGTTACTACTGCCTTTGAAGCAAGGGCTTTAGAATGCTGCCCATTCTTTCTCCTAGTCTAAAGCTTAATATCCACTACGGCGGGGGGGGGGGGTGGACTCATATATTTACAGTAGGAATAAGGTAAAGTTTGCTCACCTATAATTAGAGACTATGACAGTTATCCTCTTTATCTCAAAGAATTGTTTTACACATCAGTTACACATACATGAGCAGCCATGTAGCATATTATATTTTGCATTCTCTACCCTGTAATGTAACTGAAAGAACATTGACTTGGAAGCTCACTGACTTACAATCAAATGTCGTCTCTTCCTATTAGTTTTACAGCCTTAAGTGAGTCACTCTGCCTAACATTTTTCATCTGTGAAAGAAGAAAAGTTATTTATACGGACTTTGGGGTTATTATCGTCATAAGTGAGATTAAAGCATGTTTCACCCAAAATAATTGTGTCTCAGCACATGCGGTTAGGGAAAGACTAAAGGCTGTCTATTTTCATATTGCATGTTTTTTATATAAGTTCAAGTATGTGACTGCTTTGGTTTCTAAAGATTTGGCATAACTGCGATTACAATTTCTTAAATACCTGTTATATGGGTGTCTCGTGGAGAAAAAATAAATAAGAGTATAACTTCTTTACATCTGTACTTCATGGTCCTTTAAATTAAAACTTTGTTGATAAGTGCCTAGTGTGTCAAAAGCTCTACATGCTAAACACACACATTTCAATGAGTTTAGAGCTGTGCACTAGTAACCATCAATACTATCAGGCTGTATACACATCTATTGTTTCCAAAAGTTTTCCCCCATCTGATTTCTTTTTATATTACTTAGTTCTTTTGTTTGTGTGATAAGATATGGATTTATTCTCTTACTTGGCCATAGGAGCATGCACCTATATTTTCAAATGGTAGGGGCTGAGGCAAAAGGGTTGTGGTTTTGAGGACATCCTTGTCTGTATAATGAGACCTTATTTCAGAACAAAATACACAGAGACTTAAAAATCTATCACTAGGTTCTAGCTCTTTTTGTCTTAAAATGTATTATGACTATACATGTATGAATGTTTTGCCTGCATATATGTATCTTTGCCATGTGTGTGGCTTGTATCTGTAACAGCTAGAAGCAGATGTTTAATTCCCTCGAACTGAGTTACAGATGGTTGAGAGCTATCATGTGAGTCCTGGGAACTAAACCCAGGTCCTCTGCAAGAGAAGCAAGTGCTCATAGCCTCTGAGCCATCTGTCCAGCTCTCTAGGATCCAGTTCTTAAAGGATCTATCATTTCCCCACAGGGAAGCACAACTCCTATGTATGGAACTGTGGGGATATTCACAAGCCCTCGTCATATCTCACCAGGCAGTGTTGCATAAAGTAGATCTTGAGTGCATATAAAATGTCAGACAGCTCAACCATTAACTCCCAATTTCTCCCTCTTTGTCGCCCTGGCAACCACCATTCTGATCTCTGTTTGACGGAATTTGCTATATGAGGTTTGACAAAGATGTGTGAGGAAACAAGAGTCACCAGTCTGTCTGGTTCCAGATTCACCCAGGCTGTGACTTCTGGAATTCCTTCTTGTGAATCTGTGCAACATCACCTTGTCCTTACACACCATGGCTTCTATATCTGTTGCCCATGAGCACCTGTGGACATGTAGGATGTTTCTGTATCTCTGTGATTGTGAATGATGCTGCAGTAACCATTGGCACGCAGCTCGCACTCTCAGGTCTCCATTTCAATTCACTTTTACATGCACCCAGAAGTGAGGCTAGCCAACCATCAGTTTGTTCCAGGTTTACATCTTTAGGTCTCATCATACTGTTTTCTGTAAAAATTGAACCAAGTTACTTTTCAAACAACATTGTCAACATTTCTGTTTGTCTACATCCTTACTGCCACTTGGTACCCTGTTTTCATGCTGGCTATTTTTACCTCTTTGTGGTTTTGCTTTCTATTCTGTAGATGATTAGTGCTGCTGAGCATTTCTTCACATACTTGTTTGTCTTTTGCTTTTTAAATAAAACTCTCTATTTCAATATCTTAGCCATTAAAATTAATTTATTTCTTTAATATTATTTTGCTATTAAGTTGAATGAGCTCCTTGTATATTTGGAATTTTAAAGCATCAATAAAGGAAATGAAGGTACACAAATAAATGAAACAAGGCCCATGCTTACACAGAGAAAGAATTAAGATTGTCCAACCTATAGTACCTACTCAAGCCATCTAGGTAGAGTTAATGTCCTGACTAACAAAATCACGATGATGCTTTTTTCCAGAAATAGAAAAATAGAATCTTTCAATTTCATATTGGCACAAAGGCTAAAATGAGCCAAAATACATTTTCACAGGAAGACCAAAGAGGAGGCATCTTTGAACCATACTACTTGATTTCAAAATAGACAAGGGTGTCTAATCAGAACCATGTGCACTGGCATGAACATAGGCATGGAGATGCTAACAAACATGACACATAGAGTGATCAGTTTTCAAAAAGGCAGTGAAGATGTACAATGGAGAAAATACATTCCAGTGTAGGGACAGGCTAACCAAAGTAGGAAAACAAAAGCAAAAATAAACAAATGCATTGCATCACATTAGAAAGCTTCGGTATAGTGAAGCAAACACTCAACAAGACACACAGGCAACCCACAAAATGCAAGAGAGTATTTGTTCAGTATCCATGGGATACGGGTAACACCCCAGGCAATTTCAGAATCATCTCTATTCGTCTCACACAGTCCACTCCCTTTATGTCACCTAAGCATTTTGTTGCTTTATGCCTCATCATCTCTAGAAGTTACCCTGTGCCTCTAGACTTTATTTTAATGAATATTTATGGTATAATTTACACTGATGTGAGACACACAATGGCTCCTGTCTGTGTTGTTAAGATCTGGATTTTTGTGTATGGAGAATAGGATTAGTGTCATTTCCCAGGTTGCTATTAAGAAAACACAAGCTATAAAGTTTAGTGGAGTGGGGCTCCTGGGCCGGATTCACATAGCTTAGAAACCCCTTTGCACAGACTTTTGTTTCTGTCTTCCGTTTTCACAAAGTGCTGATCTTATTTGACTTAAATATTAACTTTAGAACATTTTAGCAACTCATTAACTCCCCTTCTCTCAATTCACCAAAAGAAGGAGTTTACTATGATCAAACTGAAGGGAGTCCTATGATTAATACACTGCTCTCTCTGTGTCTGTGTCCCTCTCTGTGTGTGTCTTTCTTTGCCTCTATCTGTCTCTATCTGTTTGTCTGTCTGTCTGTCTGTCTGTCTGTCTGTCTGTCTGTCTGTCTCTCTCTCTCTCTCTCTCTGTCTCTGTACCTCTACCTCTCTCTCTCCTTTCAGTGTCATGAGAAAGAATTTTGATTCTTTTTTAACACATACAGTGGATTTCAAGCATGTTTGCTCAACTCCAGGGACATAATGCTTGGGATAGCTGGAGTCATTTTAGACTATTAACAACTGAAGTGATTCTATTGACATGATCACGTAAATAAACTCCAGCAGTGGTACAAATGCCTACCTTGTCCACAGATACTGTCTCTAGCAAAATACTCCCCCACTTTATATCTTATTTGGGGAGAAATTTTTTCCCAGCAATGTTGCTTCCAAGAATATATGTGGACTTCTCCTTTATAGAACTAATTTCTTGATTTCCATGAATTTATCTTCTGGCTTCCAGAGACTCAAGACCAATGATGACTGGTTTGGACTGTATATAAATGCCTACATTTGAATGCTAGTATGGTACTTTGAATATGCTTGGCTCGGAGACTAGCACTATTTGGAAGTGTTGCCTTGTTGGAAGAAGTGTGAGCCTCCTCCTAACCACATGGGAGTCAGTCATCTCCTTCCAGACTGTACATGAAGATGTAGAACTCAGCTCCTCCTGCACCATGCCTGCCTGGATGCTGCCTTACTCCTGCCTTGATGATAATGGACTGAACCTCTAAACCTGTAAGCCAGCCCCAATTAAATAGGGGCTTATAAGACTTGCTTTGGTCATGGTGTCCATTCACAGCAGGAAAACCCTAACTAAGACAGAAGTTGCCTGGGCCAAGAATATTCAAACTATCACAGCTAGTAGCATCATATTTTATAAATGTGACCTTGGATAAGTACTTTAGTCTTCTGATCCTATTCTTTTATTTCACACATTTAAAAATTAGTAGTGATACTTTGGATGTCTTCAGTGCACATTGAGTAAGGTTGCCTATTTATAGCCCTAAAAGTATTTGATCATCACAGAGTCCTGAGAAGCACTGCTGTCATAGCTTTGTCATTATTATATAAGTTAGAAAAGTCACCAGAGGCCCTTACTCTAATTGTCATATTCATTCCATGCATTAAGTTCCCAAGGAGAGTCACAGATGGTCCCCAGCATTTCTGTGTGACTTTTCTTTATGAGAGGAGAGCATACCACAGGGACCGCCCCAGAGAGTCACATGTCCTCACCTACGAGTAGAGAAAGACAAGCACAAGGACCAAATCAAGTTTTAAAATTTTATGACTTGGACTTCATTAACACAGCCTCCAAAAACTTGTCTTTTTCTCACTGACCTCAGCCATTAATTCCTTCAACAAACTGTTGATATTCATATCATTAGCAGCTGCATTGATGGTTTAATTAAAATTTGAACACTCAAAAAAAAAAAAATTGAACACTCCATCCAATTTAAGCCACCTGCTACGTTGCATTTCCACTCCTATTTTAAAAGCAAAATGTTCTCTCTCTCTCTCTCTCTCTCTCTCTCTCTCTCTCTCTCTCTNAATTAAAATTTGAACACTCAAAAAAAAAAAAATTAATCACTCCATCCATCCAATTTAACCTGCTACCTTGCATTTCCACTCCTATTTTAAAAGCAAAATGTTCTCTCTCTCTCTCTCTCTCTCTCTCTCTCTCTCTCTCTCTCTCTCTCTCTCTCTCTCTCTTCTTTTTGTTAGCTGGTTGGAATGCAAGGCGGGGAAAGGCTATGATGGTGGAATTCTGCCAATATCCATTAATCCAGTTTCATGGTGTATGTGTGGCTTCCACACACCTAAGATGTAGAAAAGGGGTTCTAAATTGCAACAATGGTTAGGAAGTCTCCATTTGAGGTGTTCTCTGTCCACAGTTCATGGTCAAGTCATCTTAATATTTAGCCTCTTGTTGTGCTCCTTTTAACTAATGGGCATTAAGATCAATGGGTCTTAAGTTTTTTATTACTTACAAAGATCATTGAGCTTACACTTCAGAGTGGATCATTTTCACATGCCAATGTATGCATCATCTATGAGGTCACTGCCTAGTGATCTTTGGGACATATGATTATGACTGAAAACTAAAATTTCAAACGGCCTCAGAATGTAACACCATTTGATGCGAAACCTTTTAGAAGTGACAGTGAGGTTGGACCCATTACAGCTGCGACTCCCCTGACTTGTGCTCAACTGATGAGTGTGCAGGGGACCAGTGGTCGCTGCATGTTTCTGTTTCTCATTATTTACTGTGAACGCTCTGGAGACAGGACCTGACTTTGAATCACCATAGGGTGCTCATGGTCCTATGGCTTTCAAAAACTATTCTATTATTAGACAAAAGATTAGTTTATGGGCTTCTATCAAATCCATTGCCAATATGGACTCTTGCACATATTCCCCAGTTGCGGGACATCTTAATATTCCAACCTCTTACAGGAATTGCCTGGGGTGAAGGCTACTTACTCCAGGGTCTCCACCTCTCCCTGTAATACCCATATCCAGAAATCAATCCATATAGTATTCAAGACCTGATTCTCTTTCCTTACCAAGGACTATTCTGTAAAGGGCCAGTACAGTGTCCGATCATTTAATGGTGTGACTGAGGCATTTTCTGTGACACAGGGCAGCCCTCTTTTCTGCCTTTGTCTGCTCTCTCTTTTTTCATAAGTATTGATCCCAAGGGTATTCCTTGAAATACCCCCTGCCAGGGAATTTCTCAGAGTTGCCATTGTGGGAGCTTCACAGACAACAGGACAAGAGTCAATATGACAATGTAAATGAGCGTGCATTGATTACACAGGCATGTGAGTCACTTTCCACTCCCTGTCTTTCTGACTTCCAGCAATCCCCTATGGTGTTAGAAACTACAGTCTTCACTTCACAATGGAGAAATCTGTGCAGAGAGACATTATTGACATTGTCAAAGGTCACAGAGTTTGGAAGGGTTACATTCGGGACTCAGATTATAACATTCTAAGCATAAAACACCAAGCCCTTGGACTGTTGATGTGTTGATGTCAAATGATTTGAAAGATATCTCTCTCTCTCTCTCTCTCTCTCTCTCTCTCTCTCTCTCTCTCTCTCTCTCTCTCTCTCTCTCTCTTTCTCTTTTTTTCTCCAATAGAGCAATAACAGAAACCTGGAAGTCATTCAATATGTTTCATATCCTTAGAGGAATGTATAATATTAGTCCAGACAAATAAACTTTCTAAAAGAATTTTGCAGAGCTCCATACAAGTATACATGACTAAACAGAATCCCAGAGACCATTTACCAGGAGACTTTACCTATTTTAGTAACTTCAGAGGTGGTTTCCCACAGAGTGTTGACAAAGAGATTTGTTCAGTCATCAAACACATGACTGTATCCAACTGTGAACATGTCCAACTTGTGAGTTAAAATTCTAAGCAGTGGGCATAAAGTATGCAGTAAGATACTTAAGACACTCTACATCATTGGGACTTAAAGTTGAGTGGTGTGTGCCATCACCAAAATTATTAATGACAATGAAGGAGTGTGATGTACACTATGAAAGACAAGAAAAGGAAGGTACCGTGTGACAGGATGACAGAGTGACAACTTACTTCTCTGTGAGGATGGTAAAAAATGACCTCTCTTATGAGAGGACATTTGAGAAAAGTCCAGAAGAGTGAGGGAGAGATGGCCTCCTGGGAGTCTGGAGAAAAGGTTGCAAGCATGGCCTCCCAGAAGTGCACACCCTGAGAAGAGGAAGGGTTGTGACTCACCCTGCCCTTTGCAGAGCTTCCTCTCTTCCTCTCCTCCGGGCTTACCTCCTTGGTGATTGCTCACTTCACTACTTTGTGCAATATTTAAAAAATGTTGAGACCTACAATCATCTTTGAGACTCACTCCCATAATAAACTATCTACTTAAAATAAATGCTGTCTTTAGATGTCTGTCTAGTAGACAAATGGAAAATTCATATTTCTAAAACTGATAACTTAAATATTCCCTCTCAAACTATTCCCTGTGCTGGTATTCCTTATCTGAAAAACCTCTACTCCTACATATCTGGTGTAGAATTCTCATTGCTCCCTTTCCCACATCCAAACTACTAATGACTCATATCTGTACTACCTTCAGAATATATTCTTTAATTATTTTCTTTCATTTCTGTCGCTTTCTCTGTCTGATTAGGCTGAGTACCTAATACACTCATTACTCTACCTTAATTTTTTGTTGTTCTTTTAACTTTTTATTTATCCCTATTCACATAAGGAATTTCACATCATATATCTAATTCCATTAATCTACTTGTCCCTTGGTACCTGCCTTCTGCTGTTCTAATTTCCCCCACAAATAATATAAAACATGTTTCACTGTAGAAGCTGTGATGTATCACGGGTGATCTATTCTGTACCCTTTTGTTACTTGCAAATATCTATTGCAAAGTGTCGTTTGTCTGGTTTGAGGCCTCTGGCTTCTGCTACACTATCAATACTGGATCCTCACCGTGACTCCTCTGAGATATCCTGTTGTTGCCCTGAGTCATGCAGATCTTTCAGCTTCATATCTGTAGGACTGCCTCCTTCAAGTTCATCAATGGGGTTGATCTTGGGATGGACCCACTTAAAGCTCTGGATCTGGGCCTGGGTAGTAACTGAGTTGGTCAGCCCTCCAGCTCTCCTGTCCCCACACTACCAGGGACAGTTCTCCCACGCCTCCACCTCCTCTGCTAGCTTACTGAATGCCACAGCTGGCAAGGGGCAGAGCCAGCTTTCCTTCTCTCGTGCCCTAGGGTCCAGCTCATCTGCACCCATACCAGCGGCACCTACTGTATTGTGCTGCCTAGGCAAGGTGCAGGACCCACTCTCCCAAGTGCTGCAGCCAGTGAGGGACTAGGCTAGCTTTCTTGTTCTCATGATCTTGAGACTGCTCTCCCACCTGCCATAGGTGGTGAGGGGAATGGGTGTAAGAAGGGCATCTCTCCCTTGTCCATGCCACTGCACAGCAGACAAGTTGCAGGGCCAGCTCTCCCTCACTCCAACCGTCAAGGAAAACTCACCCATGTCCCCTACCACCAATGTCAGCTCTACTGTGCTGCCCAGCTAAGGTTGAGGACCCAGTCTCCCAAGTGCTATAGGCAGTGAAGGGCGGGAACAGCTCTCCCACACTCATGACCCTGGTGCCAGCTCTCCAGCTAGCTACAGATGTCAAGGGGTTTGGGGTAGGGGACATCTATTCCTCCCCATGCTACCACACAGCAGTGAAGTGTCAGGGCTAGCTCTCCCCTGGGAGCCAGCTCACCCACAACTCCTACCATCATAGTCAGTTCTACTGTGTTCCTGGTTAAAGTGAGTGACTGCTTTCCTGAGTACTGTAGCTGGCAAGGGGTGAGGACAGCTCTCCTGATCTCAAGCCTTACAGGCCAGCTCTCTCAAAATGCTCAGGTCAAGTGTGGGGTCAGCTAGGCATATGTCTCAGATGTCATGGCCTCAGGCAGCAGCCCCAAATCGGGACAAATCCCTGGTTTTTGGTGGTAACAGAACCCCAGTGTTGCAGGCTCCTGAACCCAGTGGCTGGTGGCATCACCAGGCTATTCTTTACTACCCTGGACTTTTCAGTTCCACCTCCCTTCCTTGTTCACACATCCTTCTGCTTTTCTTTCTCTTCCATCACTCTACCACTTACTTGCTCACCTTAGTGGAGCTCAGGGCCTCTGGGTGTCTAGGGTCATCTCAAAAGTGCTATGTTCTGCCCAAGCCATGTGGCACCAGGCAAGGGTCCTCTCAGGCTTGCTCCCTGCTTGGCAGAGTGTTGCCAGGACACCATCCCATTTTTAACACATCATACCCAAAAACCAGACTGAATCCATGGCTACTCTAACCCAAATCCTCAAGGTTTATTTATCCCTTTTCACTCTAAATGTAACTTCCTGGCAGAGGCCTCTTCTAGCCACATTGACCATCTTGTTATTCAAAACACACCACTCTCATGTTGGGGCTGTGTCTCCATTGTCCCTGAGTGGGCATTCACAGGTATTCTCTTTGTTCACACCTTCTTGTCATTCAAGATTGTGATCCAAGGTCACCTTATCCAGTAGGCATTCTCCACACTGTGCCATCTGAACTGTATCCCAGTCATTTTATTCTTTTCTCTGGCTTCTTCATCCATAACAGTTATCTAATCCAGCACTGTATATTTAGTATCTGTTTTTCCCATTAGCATGTGACCTTCTGTAGCAGGAACATATTTGGCCACTGCTGGACAGTGAAGTATATGTAAGAGTTGCTCCATTATGTCCTGAATAAATCAATAGACACTGGAGGACGCTGGAACTGAGCACTCAGCCAGCTCAGGGAAGAGGAGACTACAGCAGGCAACAGGCAGACGCATATTATGCTGATGTGTGTGTAAATCATGGTGTGAAATTTGAGTTGTATTCTAAAGGTCAGTAGGAAAGCCCTGGAAGTTTTATGTATCATAGTGCTAAGGTATAAATTACCTTTGGGAAATATTAGCTACTTCGTAATAAAATAAAATAAATCAGCTACCTTGTCCATGGTAGATGGAGGGGGATGAGCCTGAAAGTAGAGAAAAGGTTAGGGCAGTCTTAAAAGAATGTGGCCTGAGATAAGGAAAGCGTGTGCTACAGAAATGACCATGAAGGATAATGAGATTTGAATAGGCTCAGGATCTTTTACAGGGACAATAGGATGTGATATTGGACTGATCTCTGGGAAGAAGACAGGAAGAAAATAATTATACTTTACCACTTGGCAGGAACAACCTAGAATGTTACAAAGTTGCTTATCAAGCAGATTAGGAGAACAAATCTTTTATATGAGGTAGTCAAAAACTAAGACAATTTTTTGAGATCTTTGTTTTTAGGTGATTGATTAATTCCAATAAAGATGATGCAGAGACCTTAGACATACAAATCTAGAAGAAAATGAGATGTAGGATGAAGTTACATATTTGTGATACATAAGCCTACAGAGAAGTCTTTACAGTCTGCAGGAGATAAACGTCACATGTGATATTAGCCTCTTCTCATGAAAACTCACTAATATTTAGTATCCAGGAAGGAGACTAGTGGAAGATATAAGGAGATGTACTATGTTGAATAGGTAGGGAGAGAATGGACAGCCTTGACTTGTTCTTGATTTTTGTGGAATTGTTTTGAGTTTCTCTCCATTTAGATTGGTATTGATTATGAAATTTCTATAAACTGCCTTTATTTTTATTAAGGTGTTTTCCTTTTATATCTAATCTCTTCACATCATTTTATCATGAAGTGAAGTTAGATTTTGTCAAAGGTCTTTTCTGCATCTATTGAGATGATGATATGACTTTTGTTTTTCTCTTTGTTTTCATGGTTATTATATTTATATATTATTGATTAATGTAAATTGAATTATCCCTATATCTTTGGGATGATGCTTAATCGATAATGGTGCATTATCTATTTAATGTCCTCTTGGATTTTGTTTGTAAGGATTTTATTGAGAATTTTGCATGTATATGTATAGAGAACATTTGTTTGTAGTTCTCCTTCTTTGTTGGGTCTTTATGAGACTTAGATATCAGGGTAACTGTGTCCACATAAAAAGAGGTGGAAATGTTCCTTCTGTTTCTATTTTGTGGAATAATTTGAGGAGTATTGGCATTAATTCTTCTTTGAAAACTTGATCGAATTTTGTACTAAAATCTGTCTGAGTTTCTATTTCACTAAGGGTTATAGCTCTATTTAAATTGCTTTTCTGATTTTGATACCTTGATAGACTTGATATTTCTTCTTTTGGCTAGTGATCATTTCTTCTACGATTTTGTTGTTTGTTATTTTCTGTGCCTTTAACCTGGGTTTCTTCTCCTTCAGCTATTCCTACTAGTTGCATACTTGTTCTTTTCATAGTGTGCTTGGATTCTTGAATGATTTATGTCAGAATTCTTTGAGAATTGTCTTGACTGAAGTATCACTTTCTTTCTTTCTTTCTTTCTTTTTTTTTTTTTTTTTTTTTTTTTTGGTTTTTCGAGACAGGGTTTCTCTGTATAGCCCAGGCTGTCCTGGAACTCACTTTGTAGACCAGGC
>NC_034590.1:66503024-66536334 GCF_900095145.1 Mus pahari
TAAAGGCGTGGGCCACTACGCCCGTCTGTATCAATTTCTTTTATCTTGTCTTCAATGCCTGTGATTATCTCTTCCACCTTATATAGTCTTCTGATGAGGCTTGCTTTTGATATTTATATTCAAGTTTTTTACATTTTTTATTTCGTTTTCTTACAATTTGCTATTTCTTTGTTGATTTCATTGATTCTATTTCCATTGTCATGTCTTTAACAGTTTTCTTTATTTAATTCCACTGTTTGTGATTTACTAGATATCATTAATGGATTTGTTCATATTATCTTCAAGTTTCATAATAGCTATTTAGCAGTTCTTGTCTTGTACTTCAGCTATATTGCATGTCTCAAGGCCTAATGTGTGTAGTATGTTGCTAGGCTCTAATGGAGATATTTTGTTCTCATTGTTATTGATTGTATTTTTAAGCTGCTGTATAAGCATCTGGGTTTGGAATAATGGCAATTCTACATGTTAATATCTGGTCTTGACTTTGTTGGATGGCTTTTCCAGTTCTTGGCTTCTGTTGTTCTCTAGATCTATGGATCACATGTGACTTTGGGTTATTATTAGGGAATGTTTCTGAGTCCTTACCAGATGTAATCTCTGGAGATCTCAGGTAGAACTTGTTTCTAGGTACTGGGAGCTGAAAGGCAGGAATGGGGATAGGCTAGAAGGATGGGCAGGGGTTGGGGAGCAGAAGGGGTCCATGGGGAAAGAAACATGAATGTGTCGTGAGGTTCTATGGAGTCCACAGGAAATGGAAGAACAGAAGGAGAACAGGCCCCTGCAAGTAGTCTAATGTAGCACTGAGGATAAAGCTAGAGAATTGGAATGGGAGAATTGGAAGGAGCATGAGGATTGCTTATTTTCTTCTCTGGGTAGCATGACCAGCACATTTCCAGAGAGAGACAGCCTTGGGTGAGATTGAAGGTTAAAGTGATGAAGAAAGTCTGTAGGAGAATCTACTTAGTTCCCTGAGAGTTGGGCAGACAGGAAAAAAACAGACTGAAGAATGAGTTCTGCAACCAAGCTGAAGATATACCATAATCAACCACCGAACGCAGACACAATTGCATATGCCAACAAGATTTTGCTGACAGGACCCTAGTGAGGCTATTCCAGAACCTGGAAAATACAGAAGTGGAGGCTCGGAGTCATCTATTGGATGGAACACAGGGTCCCCAATGGAGGAGCTAGAGAAAGTAGCCAAGGAGCTGAAGGGGGCTGCAACCCTATAGGTGGAACAGCAATATGAACTAACCAGCACCCCCTGAGCTCATGTCTCTAGCTGCATATGTAGCAGAAGATGGCCTAATCAGACATCATTGGGAGGAGAGGCCCTTGATCTTGCAAAGATTATATGCCCCAGTACAGGGGAATACCAGGGTCAGGAAGCAGAAGTAGCTGGGTTGGAAAGCAGGGTGGAAGGAGAGTATAATGTACTTTTGGGATAGCATTTGAATTGTAAATGAAGAAAATATCTAATAAAAATTATATAAAAAAAAGATTGGGGAATTAAAATGGGGGGATGAAAAAGAAAGTGAAAATGGCTGACCTGATTACCTACAGGGCAGGCAGGTTTTCAGGAAGAGACTGACTTGAGTATTGTTGGGGTGAGACAACAGGAAAGGGTGAAGAAGAAACGCTTTGTAAATATTAAAAAAATACTATTTATACATATATTAGTATACATAATATATAATATGTTATATCCAAGATATAATATTTTATATTTTGAATATAAAAATCTTCCATAAAATAATATAATATTTTAAATTTTGAACATTATTTATCTTTTAAAAATATATAAATATTGTTATTATAGAATTATAGATGTACTCTTAATATATTATGATGAATAAAATCAGCCAAATATAGAAAGACAAATCATTAATCTTTTATGGTCTCATACATTGAATCTAAAATATTTGAGCCCATAGAACTACATAGAAAAACACTGTTTTCAAGAATTTGATAGTTGGGAGGAGGGTGGTGTTATGGTTGTTCAAAGGAAGGGAAGTTTCTATTAATTAGAATGAACAAGTTCTGGGAATCTATTGTTCAACATAGCGACTTTAGTTAATGTTTTATGATTGAAATTGCTAAGAGAGTAGATGTTAAATGTTCTCTTCATGTTAAAGTGATAACTATAGAAGATGATGGATATGACAGTTTGACTGATTTGCTCATATTTGTGTGTGTGTATGTACAGAGAGAAAATACATAACATAATTTGCAAAAACATATATACATTTTTACTTGTAAATTATGTCTTAGCAAAGTTGGAGGAAGAGAAAAGTTCCATGGAGAAATAATACAAAAACAGAAACTTAAAAGGTTTAGGTTCTTAAAAGGGAAGAAACCTGATTTGAAGAGTGTACACTAAGTTGTTTTCTCATCATTTCTATTGGTGGCTTCTAGGAAATGAAGAGTCATTTTGTTCATGGCATTTAAAAGCATTAAAACAATTCTTTGAATTGGAAAAAGAAGTGCTTGCATGAAGCCTAGTTGAGTGATAACCTGTTGATGTCCAAACAGTAGTTTAGAAATCTCAAGTGAGTGAGGGAGATTCTTTTGTTATGATCATAAGAATTATGTCCAGAGTTGGTATAAACATCAATAAATTAATTTGTGTTCACCAAATAACACCATTTACTGACTACCCAGCATGAACTGCCTTTAGTATGAGCTCAGGAGATAATGTACAGCTAAATGTCCCCATTCCTCCCTGATTTCCATTGTATCTGATTTGTTGAACATACATAGCTCTTAGATTGTTCAATTTACACACAAAGAAGAGCAAACCTATTGTTTTACACTTATCTTAATAAATATTGAAAATCGGATGTCTTCTCTACAGTGTTGACAATAGCACTTGAGTCTGCGATTCTGTGTGATATAAAAGTGTTGTACATTACAATTTAGAAGGAGTTGTGTTGTCAGAGAACAGTAAAAAGGACTATATATTTTGAAAATTCAAAGTTTAATAATAGGGATGGCATGTTTTGGGCACTCAGTCAATGCCTATTGGGTTGCCCTTGTTCTATTCATTCCATTGAATTTTTTCTTTTAAATTGGAGAAGAGAGATACCTTTTTTAAAAACTGAAAAGAAAATAATACAATCATACACACACACACACACACACACACACACACACATGCTATGAGAAATAAGTTAATCATGACTTATTTTATTCAAGTGGATACTTTGGTCTAACCCCACTACAGAGGAAACCAAGAGACAGGGACAAATTTCCTTCAGACATGATTAACTGTCAGTCATTTTCCTGTTAGTGGCTGAAGGGCAAAGGAAGTGCAATAGTTTTGATCCCAGTGATTAAATCAAGAGTGTATAGGTTTGAAGGGCAAGGAAGGAAGATTGAGTTAAATCATAGAAATTCAACTAGAGGAAATAACAATTAGGCTGATCGGACTATCTCCCACAGGAGAAAGGAAACCTTTTTAGAGTGCTACCTTGTCACTGGCGTTAACAACCCAATTGTATAAGTCCAATTTGATTCATTCATCCAACAGATATTTATTAAGTGCCCACTATGTCTCGGAGAATGTTCTGAGCACCGAGGATACAGCCAGGAGCAGTCAGGCGAAGTGTCTATCTTCATGAAGCCTATAATACAGTCCAGGGAAAAGACATTAAATAAACACATACATAAAGTGTCAGTAGCGATGAGTATAAGGGAAACTAAAGTCGCGCACAGAAGTCCCACTACATTATTATGTCACATTACATTGGTCAAGCAAGTTATTAAAGCCAGAAAGGATTAAAAGAGAGGAGAACAGAATTAGACTTCACCTTTAATTTTTTCAAGTCTCATCTCCAGAGGCTATGAACTGAGCCCTGGTAAGAACTGACTATTGGTACAAAGGGATCTGACTGTTGTGCACACAACCAATTGGGAGGTCAAGTGCAAGTGTGAAATGCTAAGGTCACTTATCCACAGATGGTCTAAACTCACACATAATTTATTGGATATTTAGATTCGCTTCAGCAGAGTTATGGTGAAAATTAACACAACAGATAACAGGTTACTCAATCTTACCATACTGCTTAAGCCAGGAGCAGTGAAACAAATTTATAATCCAGGCACTTTGGATACAATGCAACCGAATCCAGAATATGAACTACTGTGGCTACATCATGTGCTCCAGGTCCACTCAGGCGACACAACAATTTCTTTTTTTACATGTTGGTTTTTCCACTGGAAAGAAAGAGTGATAGGACTTCATCCCCACACGTTAATAAGTACATCCTATACACCAGTGCTGGGCATGCTGCTGAGAGCCTATGGACCTTGCCTTCAAGTACATTTATTTGTGAAAACAAAAAGTAAGTTACTCAGTCAAAGTATGCTTTAATCAAATATTCAGTTTCTTAATGTTCATTGTGAAATACTGACCAAAGCAAGCAGAGTTTCTTTTATAAATGTGGGTGCCCTTGCATTTGGGACAAGGTGTTCAGAATTGAAACTTGGGACTTCCTTTAGGTGGTTTTTTTTCTTTGATAACTTTTGGTTGAAAGTCTATTTTATGGGATATTAGAATGGCAACTCCCACTTGTTTCTTGGAACCATTTGCTTGTAAAACTTTATTATTTTTGTTGTTGTTGCTGGAGGTGCTATTATGTGTGTGTATTATGTGTGTATTCTTTGGGGCTTGTTATGATATGTTTAATTTCTCATGTTTTCCTGGGTGTAATTACTCTCCTTGTATTGGAGTTTTCCTTCCAGTATTCTCTATAGGGCTGGATTAGTAGGACGATACTGTTTAAATTTGGTTTTGTCATGGAATATCTTGGTTTCTCCATCTATGGTGATTGAGAATTTTGCTGGGTATAATAACCTGGGCTGGGATTTGGGTTCTCTTACAATCTAGATGACATTTGTCTAGCATCTTCTGGTCTTTAGATTTCTGTTGAGAAGTCTGGTGTAATTCCGATAGCTCTGCCTTTATATGTCACTTGGCCTTTTCCCCTTACAGTTTTTAATATTCATTCTTTGTTTTGTACATTTACTGTTTTGATTATTATGTGACAAGATGATTTTCTTTTCTGGTTCGGTCCATTTGATGTACGGCCATCTTGTTCTTTAGGTTAGGGAACTGTTTTTCCATGGATTTGATGAATATGTTTTCTGGGGTTTTTAGCTGGGCGAATCATCACTCTCTTTTATTCCTATTATTCTCAGGTTTGATCTTGTCACTGACTCCTGAATTTCCTGAATATTTTGGGTTAGGAGCTTTTACACTTTGTATTTTCTTTGACTGATAAGGCATTATCTTCTATTGTATCTTCTATGCCTGAGATTCCCTCTTTCTTTTTATTCTGTTGGTGATGCTTGCATCTGTGGTTGCTGATCTCTTTCTTAAACTGCCCATGGTTGCCTCCATTTGTGTTTTCTTTATTGTTTCTATTTCCATTTTTTGGTCTTGGACAATTTTGTTCAATTCTGTCACCTGCTTGCCAGTGTTTTCCTGTATTTCTTTAAAGAAGATAGTTATATCCTCCTTACTGGCCTCTATCATCTTCATGAGATGGGATTTTAGGTCAGAATCTTGCTTTTCAGGTTAATTAAGGTATCCAGGACTTGCTGTGGTGGGAGAACTGGGTTTTGATGGTGCCAAATTCTATTGGGTTCTGTCTGTTATGTCCTTGTGTTTGCCTCTGTCTATCTGATTATCTCTGGTGTTAACTGGCCTAGGTGCCTTTTACTCCTTAGAGGCAGTCAGTGTTATCTCTGGTTTGGGGAGGTGCTCCTATTTCCCTGGTAAGGGCAGACCTCTCGTGTTCCTGGCCAAGGCAAAACTCTGGGAAGACAGGCAGGCTCTGGGCTCCAGGAGGAGGATCTGCCCTAGTTGTAGATGGAGGTACAAATCAGAAGGAGGGTGCCCCTGGTTAAGGTATACCTCTTGTGTCACTAGTTATTGCAGACCTTCTGAGAGGCAAGCAGGTTGTGTCCCTAGTCACAGAAGACCTCCCGGGATGCAGGGAGGCTCTAGAGTGTGGAAGGTATCGAGCTGCTGATCTGGCCTGGGTGAAGAAAACCTAAAGGAAGGTGGAGCTCATCGGGGTGGGTAGGTCTCTTGAGAGTTGGGCTCTGTGGGTGTCCCTGCTAACAGAATTTGGGCAGGAGGGAGTCTCGCCTGTGTCCTCTGGAGAGGCAGACAGGCTGTAAGGCGTTCAAGGGTATCAGGCCACTCTTCTTTCTTGCATTTTAAATGCCTCTGTGTGTGTGTGTGTGTGTGTGTGTGTGTGTGTGTGTGTGCGTGCATCTATCTGCACATGGAGGTTACAGGAGTCAATTCTCTCCTTCTATCTTATGGGTCCTAGGAATCAAACTGAAGTCATCAGTTTTTCCTACTGAGCTATCTCACCAGAATTCTGTTTGTTTGTTTGTCTTAATTAGTAGTCCAGGCTGGCCTTGAGCTAGCAATTGTCTTGCCTCAGCCTGCAGCACTGGCATCACAGGTGTGAGGCACTGTACCTATCTGGAGGTGTTTCTTTCATGAGTATATAACTGATATGCCTCACATGGTCCAGATATTTGTAGGTTCACACGTGTCAGTGCTTAAGAGAGATGGGCAAGGGACTGAAAGAAGGTGAAGGTGAAAAGTATAGGTCCACATTTTTTTTTTTTGCCTATTTTCACAAGAGGATAAAAACTCAGAAAACCTGGAGGAATAGCACATCACTCTCTCCCTCACCTCAGGTGCTTCAGTAGGCTTTACATTTTCACCTTGTTTCATCACCTCCAACTTCCCTCTGCTGCATCATACTTCCGGTGAGAAAGCAGGATGTTAAAACCCAGCCCGTGGGAGAGTGGACCATTGTCTCTACTTTGCAGATGAGCAAACTGAGACTCTGAGCAGTAAGGGAATAAGAAAGTAGGGGAGCCTTTCAAGAGATACAGCTACCTGAGAAGTCACTGGTGGCTGTCCCCTCACCAAGGCTGCAGAACACCTATCTCTTCTTTCTCTCTTCACTTACCCATGAGTAAGACAGGTCTGTTGTGCACTCCTAACATGATGTACTGCCTCACTAGGCCTCCAATAGCAATGGATCCAGGCAACTATGGACTGATACTACCAACATTACCAGCCCAAAATAATTCTATTTTTATGAGTATGTTTACATCTATAATTTTAGGTAATAGAAAGCTAGCTAATATGCAGTGTATAATGTATATGATGCTCCTCATAGCTCTAGGCCCTTATATAGCCATCTGCTCAGGTCTCTCTCTCTCTCTCTCTCTCTCTCTCTCTCTCTCTCTCTCTCTCTCTCTCTTTCTTTCTTTCTTTCTTTTGCCTGGAGCTTTTACCTCTAGGGATAAAGCCACCAGAGCTCAACTCTCTTGTCTCCTTCTACCACTTGCCTGTATTCTAATAACTGACAGTGCTACATCTAATTCTAAACCCACTACTTAGTTTAACACCTGAGAACATTTCTGAGAAAGCTGCTTCTAACCACACACTATAACTTGCTAAGTTCTATTTTTGACCCTACATTGAGATAGATGGTGGGTGGCTGCCTCATCTATAACAATCTCAGCCACTTAATTTTAAATACGTTTCCAGGAGACTTTGATTTCATGGCATAAGGCAAGTGTTGTATTGAACATGGTAGCACTGGGGATTATAACAAGTAAAAATTATGCAAGTTGTTCAGCTTGAGCCCTGTGCCAGGCAGTGCACTCAATCCTTCAGATGTTTTATGCTACTCAGTCATCAAGAAATCTTGCAAAAATAGTAACTTTTACTCATACTTTAATGATGAAGCTGTGTTACAAAAAGTAAGCTAGTGACATTACACATACTAACAAGTCCTTGAAGGATAAGGTGGTCAAATGCATGTAATCTAACGCTATATGTCAAATTTCTTAGCATTCCACAACTACCTTTTTTTCGTTATGTTTATTTAGCTCTTGAGGATCTCACATCTAAACTAACAATGCAGCAGAAGTCTTGCTTCTGCCCAGTGCTCACAGGAGTGAGGACATCATAACAGAATAATGATTTTGGTGATGTCAGGACTGTGCTTTTTGGTCATTGTGTATTTGCTATGTGCTGATGATACGGAGAAGAACAATGAGCAGAAAGCCACTCTGTCCCTGCCACTATGCACCTATGTACTTTAGGGAAAACTTTCATCAATTTTCAAAGAAGAGGATTGCAAAAGAAAGTGGGTACCAGAAAGCCGGGGTTCTGACCTTGCTGGAATATCCATGATGTAGATAGAGTGGGAGAGAACAGGAATTCAGACAAGGGATAGTTCTTAGAATGGTCATTTGGTAGCTGTGGTTATCTGAAACCAAGAGGTCAGCCATAAATAAATAGATATATGAGCAAACATTGAATGAACTCAACAGGATAGATAGATAGATAGATAGATAGATAGATAGATAGATAGATAGATAGATAGATGATAGATAGATAGATAGGTAGATAGATATCGATCAAGGGGTTGAGGGCTGGGAGTTGGGGGTTAGGAGTTGGAAGCTCAGGGATAGGGTCTGGGAACCAGAACTGGCAAAGGAGGAGCAAAGAATCAGGCAAGGTGTTGTCATGTCAAGGTAAGGTAAGGGGTGCCTTTGCTCATGTGATGGGGTAGGGTGGCCAGATTATGCCTTGTTTGCCTCTGTATTGTCTGCAGCAGCTATTAGCACATGCTCAGTAGTTTACATGCAACTACACAAATTAAGATATGATTTCAGGTTTCAGTGGGCCTGTCATCTTGCATCTCTCATGTAATTAGGTTAAGCAATCAAATCAAACCAGATGTTGTAGTTATTACTATTATTGCGATTATTGACATTGCATTTGAGCACTTGTTAGATGTGTAGTTTTTGTGAGGTACTGTGCCAACCACGGTACATATGTGGTTTGATTTAATCAGCTAAAGTATTATATTTGAGACATTGAAGTGGGGATTGCTCCCCACTTTAAAGATGAGGACAACACAGCTGAGACCTGTTAAGAAAAGTAATTTATTCAGTCAAATATCAATCAGTAAATGAACACATACTTCAGTTAATATAAGAGGGAATTATAAAAGCATGGAAGGACTATTAGGCAGCATAGAGTGGTGTGTGAACCTAGGAGTAGCAGAAAGAGAGCAGTTTCTACCCTTAATTTGAATGGTGAGCGGAGGAAGTGATTCCTGTAATCCAGAATGGAGGAGAGACATGTCTAAGTATACAGAATAGTGGCCCTCGCACCAGAGGCTCAGCCTTCCATCACAGACCTTTCAGGAAACTCTCTGACCTGTTTCCATTCGTCCCTTTGATCCTGTCTCTTGGGTCCCCAGTAGCTTGACCCAGTAAAGACCAGAGGGTACCAAAGCACAAAGATGTCATTTGTTCTAGAGCAGAAAGCTATGTGGATAAATGTGGAGCACACATACAGAGGTAAGCAGAAGAAATCTAGATGTATCCAGGAACTTTGTGGAAATGTACCACATATCAACACTGCAAGTACAGCAGCCTTCCCAACCCCAAAGCAAGATTTGTCCTGTGATAAATAATATGATAAAGGACGGATGATTTATGAGCCAATGGGACATTCTCACCCAGCTATGGCAGAGCAGCAAGGCAGAGGAAAGAATACAGAGGTACTGCTGTTGGGAATTTGGTGAAGACAGTTGCTACTTGAGGAGTCCAAACACCCGATGGTCTAACTCTCTTTTTTTATCACTATTTTTTAAATTATTTTATTAGATATTTTCTTCATTTCCATTTCAAATGCTATCCCGAATGTCCCCTATATCCTCCCCCTAGCCTGCTCCCCTACACACCCACTCCCACTTCTTGGCCCTGGCATTCCCCTCTATGGGGCATATAAAGTTTGCAAGACCAAGGGGTGTCTCTTCCCAATGATGGCTGAATATACCATCTTCTGCTACATATGCAGCTAGAGACACGAGCTCTGGGGGTACTGGTTAGTTCATATTGTTGTTCCACCTATAGGGTTTCAGACCCCTTCAGCTCCTTGGGTACTTTTCCTGGCTCCTCCATTGGGGGCCCTGTGTTCCCTCCAATAGCTGACTGTGTGCGTCCACTTCTGTGTTTGTCAGGCACTGGCATAACCTCACAAGAGGCCGCTATATCAGGGTCCCTTCAGCAGAATCTTTCTGGCATGTGCAATAGTGTCTGGGTTTGGTGGCTGATGATGGGATGGATCCCTGGGTGGGCTAGTCTCTGGATAGTCCATCCTTTAGTCTTAGCTCCAAACTTTGTCTCTGTAAATCCTTTTATGGGTATTTTGTTCCCTATTCTAAGGAGGAATGAAGTATCCACATGTTGGTCTTCCTTCTTTTTGGTTTTCTTGTGTTTTGCAAATTATATCTTGGATATTCTAAGTTTCTGGGCTAATATCCACTTATTAGTGAGTGCATATCTAGTGACTTCTTTTGTGATTAGGTTAACTCTCAAAGGAGACTGTCTCTACCCTGACTTCATGTCACTGCCTCCCTCCCAACCTTTTATGTGATACACATTTGACCTCAGTGTCATTTGTAAGACTCTGCAGAGATAGGCAAGACCATGCCAAAGGATGCTGAAGCAGCTTAGTAGGCTAGAAGCTCTTCCGTTCCTTAGAGGTGGAGATAAAACTGAGTTTTAAAGGATTCCCTTTCCCCTTTGCTTGCAATTTCTAAAATGTTTTAATTTTAATGTCTCTATTTCTATCACATGAAACCATCTGTGCAAACCCCCTGATTACTTGATTGTTTGAGCCCCAGGGGTTTCCTGTGATTAGGATTCTGCTGTAACAGTCCTGTAAAGGCTGCTTCTAAGGGTCAGTTCTCTTGAGGATGTTTGTCTAGCTAATTACCAAGCCGTCGTTCACATATAAGTAAATTTCAGAATCTAAAACACATCAACCATATACACCCAATAATTTCATGCATTACCCACTTACATTCCAACACTCACACATATGCACATGCACACAGTCACAAATGCACATGCATACACACATGCACACATGCATGGACATAACTTCTAATAGCATTTTAGAGCTGTTAAGAGTATGTGAACTGGAGTCCAGGCTCTGTCTGAGGTTACTATCTTCTGTTTACTGAGACAGCTATTCTGCAGTCTGTTATCAGCCTCAGGGCCCCTTGGCTCACTTTCTTCCAGATATATACATCAGCAGGCCTCATCCAACTGCTGACACTTGTCAGCGTGACTGCATACCAACAGCCAGCTTTGGCTGTTGTACCAATGGTGCTCAGATTTGTTACCACTTAACACACTTTTAGACCCCTGTTACTCTGCTTTACCGTCTCACCATGGCCTCAGGAGTTAAGATGCATCTTCATTTTCAGCAGTGACCATCTCTAGCTTCTTCATACCATAAGATAAGGATAGGGCATGGAACATGACTTAGACCTCGGATGCTTTCCTCCTCACATGGCTTCCATGCCTTAAAATTGTGAGTGTAGGGATTGGAAAGACATTAGGAGTTAAGAGCACTGTTGTTTTTCCAGAGGACACAGGCTTGGTTCCCAGTACCCATATTGTACAGTACACAACTGCATACAACTCCTGTTCCACAAAAACCACCCAGTTCTTCTGGCCTTCATATGCATGTGCACTTATGTAGCATGTGCGCACATGGGCACACACACATACACAATAAAAATAAAAAATTGTAAAGACTATGAGCGTTGCTTTTCAGTCATTATCTATGTAGCCAGAGAACAAATGGCCATTGTCCTGGTGTGTCGAGAACAGGAGGCTGGCACAGATCTCATCCAACCAGAGTGTGGCACCCACCCCATGCTCTCTTCCTGCTCTCATGGAGTGAAACTCCATTTCTGACTCAATAGCTGCAATAACCCATTTGTAGCAGTGCCAAACTAATGTTTATTAGTTTATTTCATTTGAACAAGGCACTTGTTTGCTTTGAAAGTGAGAAGGCAAAATGCAGGTAATAAAAAGGCCCAACTGCTGCTGTTTTACATTTTTTCCCTGTATCCTCTGCCTGCAAAGTCAGAAGTGCATTAAAAAGTAATATTGTGCTGAGCTCAGACATATGCAAACGTCTCTAGATATCTTGTCTCAATAAAGTTTATAGAATGCATTCCCAAAGGTCTGACAACAAAACAGAATAAATCGCAGGGCTCATAAAAATATAATGCATGTTTTTTTTTCTTACATAAACAGGAGGAGATGTGAAGAGAGGGAGTGTCTAGGCTGAGGAGGTGGCCCTTCCTCACACTAGTGTTTTATAGTTAACTCCAGCATAGAAGGAATTCACTCCAAAATAATGGACACTTTGCATGTGGTATGGATTTTCCAGGCACTCTCAAGTTCATTAAATTCCTTGGTCAATTCCTTACTCAATCTTTCAACCAAGTTTCTGGAGGACTCACTGCATGTTAAATGTGACATGGGGTACTCTGAATGCAGAAGAAAATGAAGCATCCAGTTTTTAGGGATTCAGTCCTGAAATAAAGAAGCGGGTGTCAAACAACAACAGCAAACCAACAAAACACTAACTGCAAAATAGAATTGCTGTCAATTCTCGGCACATTGGTCGGATACCTGTATGTGGGTCACTGTAGATCTATTTACTACTGAGGTTCAAGCAGTTGAGACGGAGTCATGACTTTCAGTTGTGTAGCCTATGTAACCCCACCAGGATCCAGTAGATAATTCAAATCCAGTGCACAAACAGTTAAGCTAAATGGGTCTCAAAGCAAAGCAAAAAGTCAGGTGTATTTGGTAAAGGAATGTATTGGCAGGTGACTGGGGTAAGAAGGACATGGGTGAATTGTGGGAGGGAGTAATCAGTTGCTTTATATGTGTGCATGAGACCGTCAAAGACCACATTCATTAAATAACCATGCAGAATTTCAGGAGCTCAAGTTCACTAATGCATGTATTAACAGTGGGGTATGATGTAGGAGACCTAATTGTTTATGCTCTCTGATCACTACCAATGTACACAGTTTCCTTTAAACCACACTGAGGTGTACACTTTGAGGGACCATAGAGATCAGGCACCAGTTGTTTCCAAATGTCCACTTGAGGAAACTGAAGCTGAACGGGCTTGGGTGTCTTGCTCCAAGCACTAGCCTCTAATTGAAACCCCGACAGTGTTGCTCCAGAAGGTCTCCTGTGTGCACGGCTTGTCATGTATACTCTAAGCAACTCCCCAAGCTTCTGGATCACATTCAGGTCCCTGTCCCCTAGCCTGGCCTCTCTGTCGACCGAACATGGTGAGTCACAGTGTGAACGTGGTCTTAGGTGTGGAGAAGATCGTCACCCTCCGAACTCAATGCTATAGTTGACTTTCTAAGGGGTTGGGGAGAACCTCAGCCATTCACTAGCCTGAATCCTTGTCCTTAGAAGGTTGGCTCTCAGACAGAATTCACACTGTGGCAGAAAGGTCATATAACTTTATTGTGTTGGCAATTTCATATCATGTTCTATTGGGATTTCCCTGTGTGAGGCCTGTCTTCCTCTGGAAGACCCTATTACTGCTCATCTTCATCACACTCTGCTCTGAGTTCCCTCAACATGAAGCTTGTGGGCTGGCCCAGTCCTGTACATACCCAACTGATGTAGCATACTTGCAGGAAGCCCTAAGCACTATTTTGCACAGGTTGAATCCTACTTATGGGACTGTGAGCACTTCTAAACTGGAGTAAAAATTAAAAGGGATGAGATTTGTCAATCTTCCTATGTACTGAATGGGGATTACTGCACATTGGAAATTAAAAGGCCTCACCAGGAAGCACTTTACCTATAGTTCTCTATTTGCCATGGAGAATTAACTGAAGGGAACATTAGCCATGATGCCTATTTGACAAATACATTTAGAAGCTACTACGAACAGAAGTCCCGACATGAGCCTCATTCCACATAGCCGTTCAGTAGCAGAGGTGGAGGTCTGTGAGACTTCGGGGCCTAAACTGTGATCATAGCATCCAATTAATGTGATCTTAGCCTAACTTCTTAGTAAAGTCTCCAGAGGTGAAGGTGTCAGACAAATACAAGCACATAACACTCACTCAAGATGCAGCCTGACCTTCTAACCAATGGAGAGAAGCACAGATAGTGGTGATTGGATATTGCTCTACACAGGAAAGCAATGAAGTATTAGAAGATAAGCCTTTGCTCTTTCCCTTCATAAATACCTCACCCCAACAAAAGGAGCGAGTAAAGAAGCCTAATCCTCTCAGTGTGCAGAGCTGTCTGCTCATCCTCCTGTGGACGTCTAAGAGTTCCATGGGACCAAGAACATGAGGCATGCTGGGAAAATCAAAACAAGTGCCTCACAGCCCTCACCACATGTAATCTTGGCATGGGGAAGTCCTCTGATCACTCAGCAAATGACCTGCCATCGGGATGACATGCCATTCATTGTTAATTCCTTGTATCCAACAGACAGGTGATGGAGGAGTTAAACAAAGGGACATGATTAAATGTGTACTTACAACTTGCTGAAATAAATTTGTACTGTCTTTCAAGTTCCTATAGGAGTCGACGAGACAAATTAAGAAATAGTATTTACGGTGTCTATCTGAACTTTAGCCTCAGAGACTAGAAGCCACAAGTTCCTACAAGTACCTGGAAGGCCTAGCTTGAGTTCATGAACATAAGACTACCAATGTCATCATCAAGAATTAAATCACTGCAATGGAGTGAGAGTTTTCATGACAGTATTAATTTACATATTCTATGTGATGTCACAGACTCCTGCAGGTATTTAGGTTTGAATTATAAGAAAGTTATGGATGTCTCAATGGGCTGTGCTAACAGTTGTATGGCTGATAAGACACCTTGACATAATTAGTTTTGGGAGCTCCTACCACTTATTGGAGAGGCTAATATTCAAATGATTTTCCTGGTCATAGACATAACAAGGAGAAGAAAAATACCTAAAATATGTCCCTTGTTCATTTTGCATCTGGCAGCATGAGGTAACAGTTACTTCCACATCCACCAGACCTGAGCTCAGGTGTCAATCATTCCCAGTCTCACTGGGACAGACATTACAAGCTTTAAAGTCTGGATTTTACTGTTTGAAGGAGTACATTTGTGGCTTAGGTTATTTTTTCATAAGTTTAAGAAAAGAAAAAATAGTATATGACAAATATTAGGAAAAATCAAGAAATGGATATTGTGGTGGGATTGCAAGCTTGTACAACCACTCTGGAAATCAGTCTGGCAGTTCCTCAGAAAACTGGACATAGTACTACCAGAAGATCCAGCAATACCTCTCCTGGGCATATACCCAGAAGATGTTCCAACTAGTAATAAGGACACATGCTCAACTATGTTCATATCAGTCTTATTTATAATAGCCAGAAGCTGAAAAGAACCCAGATGTCCCTCAACAGAGGAATGGATACACTGCCAGAAAGATTCTGCTGAAGGGACCCTGATATAGCTGTCTCGTGTGAGGCTAGGCCAGTGGCTGGCAAACACAGAAGTAGATGCTCACAGTCATCTATTGGATGGAACACAGGGCCCCCAATGGAGGAGCTAAAGAAAGTACCCAAGGAGCTGAAGGGATCTGCAACCCTGTAGGTGGAACAACAATCTGAACTAACCAGTACCCCCTGAGCTCGTGTCTCTAGCTGCATATGCAGCAGAAGATGGCCTAGTTGGCCATCATTGGGAAGAGACACCCCTTGGTCTTGCAAACTTTATATGCCCCAGTACAGGGGAAAGCCAGGGCCAAGAATTGGGAGTGGGTGGGTAGGGGAGCAGGGCAGGGGGAGGGTATAGGGGACTTTCGGGATGGCATTAGAAATGTAAATGAAGAAAATATCTAATAAAAAATTGAAAAAGAAAGAAATGGCTATTGTATGCCTTTATATAAGTTAATTTATTTCTCTTTTTAAGAGACTGGTAAATATTTTGACTTTGCTTATAAAAGAAAAACTAAGAAACAACAAGAACCCATAGGCATGTGACTAACTTGCCTGAGCTCAGAAGGGTGAAGACTCTACTCATTGCTCTGACAGAGTCACCACTGGTAGGATGCATCACATAACTCTTGAAGTTCACCTCTGAAACCTCACTCAGTTACACATATACCACCACCACCAGCACCAAAGAAGGCTGGGAAAGGGAAAGAAAGCTGATTTTCAGAGTTTAGCAACATCCTATGAGCTGTTCTCCCCATTGTACAGGACAACAATGTTATGCATGGCACACACTATGCTACAGAAGTAGCAGGTTCCTGTCCTGTAGTCTATAAACACTCCCACTCAAAGGCTGTAGCATAAATAGAATTAGTTTTCAACAAGAGATTATTTTATTCTTCATAGACCTAAATTGTATCTAATGCTTGGTCTGATAAATTGATTAGTTATACTTTTATTAGATCCTTGATGGAACAGGGTAGTAAAGAAGGAAGGTGGACTATTAAGATGTACTTGTGTTAATGGAGGTTCAGTCTTCTGTCTGAAAGCATCCTGTGTTAATTGAGTGCGTTCTTGACTTTGAAGAAGTCCTAGGACTTTCTTATATCTCAAAATTGTCAGTCTATCTATTGGAGTAGGGATGTCAGCAAAAATCCACACAATGGGTAAGGGGACTAGCTGGGCTCAGACTCAGCTTTCTGATCATGTTTTTTTTTTTTTTTTAAAGTAAAGTGGGAATATAATAGCTATTAAAAGGATTTTGTTTGTAATGGTGTTGATTTGTAAGGTAATTTAAATCAGTACCAGACAAGAAATACTTACTCTCTGACAGAACTCATAGTAGAAGAGGTAAAACTAGCTTCCTGTATTCTTCATTCATTAATTGTGAAGATGGAACAGGATTGTGACAGATATGTCCCCAATATATTAATCATCTACAGCAATGCAAGTACAGTGATCATCCCTCAGATAGTTGGGCAAGGTTCTTCATTTCCTCAATACGATGTTCAACCAACCAACCTTGCTTAGTAGAATTCCATGAATGAGTTAGCTGGCTAGCTCTTTGTAAGTCACCTTTTCTCAGAGTGTGCTCTAGAAGACACTGGACTTGCCATAAATTCCAAAAGAAAGAGGAGAGGATGCAGTTGAGATGTGTTATATGAGAGAGGAGTAAATAACACCAAATTTAAAGAAAATAAATTTAAACAGTAAAAGACTGCTTGCCAGGCTGAGGAGAAAGTTCACAAGTTAAGGCTGGCTGAACAAGCAAGGAGGAAGGGAGTTCAGACCTCCAGCACCTACATAAATACAGGTTGGGGTAACTGCTCTCATATCAATTGCAGAAGGCATAGTGGGTTCCCTGGATCAAGTGGCTTATAAAAACTAGCCGTATCAGCTAGCTCTAAGTTGGATTGAGAAGTCCTGCCTCAAACAGATGGGGTGAAAGAATGGAAGATTCTGAGTTTCCCAGCATCTATCTCGGCCCCCTACAAAACCTACATATGTTCATGTGAATCTACTCACCCCTTTGAGCCCAATCAGTGTGTATTCCAATACTGGCAAGAGGGTACCTACAAATTTGCATAGACCATATACATATACACACAAAAAGATGGGAAAGGACAGGATTGCTCACCAAGAAAGTTTAATTATTAATCTGTATCTCATCCCATTAAAAGATAATCCCATGGCAGGAATGGTGGAGCAAGTCTTTAATCTCAGCACTTGGGAGGCAGCTGCAGGAGGATTTCCATGTAAGTCTAGTCTACATAGTAACTTCCAGCCTAGCTGGGACTACATAAGTACAACCTGTAGCAGATTAACTAACTAAATAATAACTACAAACTGAAAACTTTTCCCAAAAAAAGTTGTATACGTCTTTGGCTAGGATCCCAGTTTTATTGAGCCCTAGAGGCCCTTGCTTATGAAGAACTTTTCCATGTTAGAGAAGCTGTTTGCTTAAATGGCTCATGCTCTACCAGCCCCACACTGGCTTGGAGCAAACAATAAAATGTAAACACGTTGATTGCCTACCATTTGTTTTTAATTTTTTTCTCTATCAAGGTAAAGAAAACATGATTGTTTTTTAAGTAGATAGGAAACCAGTAGTCGTCCTTCTTTAAGTGGCACTTTTGCAAACTGCAGGCACAGAGGCACAGAGGCCACGTGTCTTGTACAAAGAATAAGAATATGTAAGAGATTCAGAGTGGAAACGTGATACCTGGTATCTCTAGGATGTCTCTACCACTTATCAGGCTAGCATCCCCTTCTTACAACCAGAGAGAAAAAGAAAGACCAAAGAGAAAAGGAAGTATGCCAGATGCTGGGGCTGATGCTGGAACTGATGCTGGGACTGATGCTGGAACTGATGCGGGGACTGATGTGGGGACGGATAAGAAACCTTAGCAAAATTTTATTTCTCTATTGATGAAGTTTTCTGAAAAACAGACACAGTATAAAATGTGGGTGTGACTGTTTATGCAGTTCCTCAGCATTGAAACAAACAGCTAAGCTGGGCGTGGTGACATGGATTTGTAATCCTACTGCTGAGCCCACATGATCAGAAGAACAAGGCTGCCTTGGCAAAAATAAGTTCAAGGCAATTCTTAGGTTAGGGTTGGGGGTCAAAGGGTTGAATTGTACCAGATACTGTGTTAAAAACAAAGCAAAGCAAAACAAAACAAAAAACAAAACAAAACACATTTTTAAAATGGATTAAACCCTCTAGTTTATCTGTCCCATTTCTCTCTTTCAGTGCAAAAAAATAAAATAGTGGGAGAAAATGAAGAGAAAGAAATAAGGAAGAAGACAAAATAAGTTAAACTGACTGACAGTGAACCCAAGGCTTTCCAGAGCTACATTTGATCACTGTGCTAAATTGGTCTCATCAGTTAAATGGGTTAATAACTACTCTATAGTGTAATGGTGAGGATTAAATTTGGAATGTCCAGCTTTTGTGTCTGGTATAAGAAAGACCGTGTGTGTGTGTGTGTGTGTGTGTGTGTGTGTGTGTGTGTGTGTGTGTGTGGCTATGTGCATCTGTGTCCTCTTAGTTCCTTCCCCCTCCTCTATTCTACCTTCTCACTTGCCCCATCCCCCATCCCCTCCCCCTCCTCCACCCTCCCCTTACTTCTCAGCCCAACAATGCCAAAACAGGTCAAGGTCAAAGCAGAGAAGTCAGACAACAAGAGGACAATGGCCCAAGGCATTGGAACCCTGGTTTAGTCTCAAATCCCTCTGCCTTCTATCCTTGCAGGGGAGCTATCGAGGATTGTATCCTTTCAGGGGATAACTCCTGACCCCGGCTTTCATAAGTGTACACAAGCCCCATTTCTAGTTGCTATCAGTCATCACCAACTTTTCCTTGCTAGACTGACTGGAAAATGTCTGAGGCTTGGCAATGTACACAATATAAATTCCTAAGTTCTGTTTAAAAAACATAGCATTGACCCACAGAGTGAAAACATTAAACAGTATTGTCTCCAAAGCCAGGATGCAGCTCTGCATATCACTATCTGGAAAACGTTAATTCCAATTCCCACTCTCACCATCCCATGCTGGTATCTCTGCAGCAACTATGGAAGAGAATCTTGGCTATTGCCACTTGGTATTCATGTGTACATGAGAAACAGAGTGAGCCCATTATTTTAAAAAGTATAATTATAATAAAATAGAAGTAATGCATTTTCATTGAATTAAGAATTGCTGAAATTCTTACTTCAAATTTAGAGACTTTTATAGTGAAAAACTTAAGCTAAGCAATCTGAAACATATATAATAGTTGGACCTTCAGTCCTGGGCAAGAGAGAAGAGACATAGGGATTTACTGGAGCCACTTTATGGGCCATTAAGAAGTACAGTTTCCTCTCAATCTATATACCTGAACTGGTTCCTAAACATGCACACACACACACACACACACACACCAATTGTTAGCATACACACACACACACACACACACACTAATTGTTAGTAGATATAGCCCTGAAAATCTAAGAGATAAGATCTTAGTACTTCTACATTATTATGAGTTTTAGAATACAATATATATTATATCTTTCCATTGAAGAGCCAATCAAGTATTAAAATACAAATTTTCATTATTGCTAAACTGAGGTGGCATTATTCATTTGAACAATGTTGAACATTTAAAAACATTATATAGTATGAGTGCATACTGTTCTTCAAAACAGACTAAGGCAAGGCAAATAATATTTATCTTAATTTGTTAAGACAGTTTGATTATTGCATTAGGGTAAATGAGCTATCTTAAAGTGTATCATATAATATAACCCCTAATACAGTGAGAAATAACACCCATTTTTAGCCCCTGCATCTATCTAACTTGATTGTAGCTTACTGTATGTATTTAAGTCTCTTTTAATTCATGATGCCCTAATATTGTTAAAAGCTTTGTAACAAAATGTTATAAGAACAAAATGGTAGAACTTGTGAAGAACATAGGTGACTAATATTACAGTAAGATGCTTCAGGAAAAGATAGAAAGTGATGAATGTGGAGCCTAAACCATGTTACTAAAAAAAAAAAAAAAAAAAGAAAAAGGAATGTACGAGTGAGGCAAACCAACGGCGACAAAGGCTTTGGTAGTGAAGCACGGTCTCTTACCTCTCACTGATGTTCATGTGGTTCCTGTGTAGTCAGTGTTCGGTTGCTGTGAAGAGACACCATGACCATAGCAACTCTTACAAAGAAAAAGATTTAATTGGGGTTGGTGTACGACTTCAGAGGTTTGGTCCATTGTCATGGCAGAATGCATGGAGGCATGCATGCAGAAATGGTGCTGGAGTGGTATTATCCTGGAGAGATAGCTGCAAGCTCTACATCTGCTCTTCAGGCAGCAGGAAGAGAGACACTGGGCCTTACTAGAACAGTTGAAATCCCAAGAGCCACCCCCAGCCTCCTGGGATGCCGTACTTCCTAATTCTTACCAAGCAGTACTACTCCTTAAGGAGCATTTAAATATATGAGCCTATGACAGTCATTCCTGTTCAAACCACAATTGTTCCATTCTAGAAAAAAAACACAGACACTCACACATCAGACAAAGCCACAGGGGAGGGCTCAGCAGCTAGGGTCACAGTAAGTCTAGGAGGCCATTCTGGCCTGCATTTCTTGCTGTCCAGCTACTGGGACATACTTTCACACATCCCTTAGTTTCTCTATGAATTCAGTGCTTTATGATACCACAGGACATTCCCTCAAGAACAGGGCGACGAGGGAACTTAACTTTATTTCAAGACTCAGATGTTCTTTTCCCTGTAAGTCTTTTGTACCTTTTAGTTGCAAATCCTATCAATTTTCATTTACCTAGTAAATCTAACTGCAGGGGACCCAAATCCTCTTTTGGACCTTACAGACCTCTGTACTAACATACATATAACCACAGACAGACAGGCAGACACACAGACAGACACACAGACACACACACACATTATATACATATACATATGCCATATCCTCTCCCACACACATCACACATATTACACAAACACATACACCACATAATACACACACCTCACATATATCACATACACACAAACCTTATAAACATTATACACACACACATAAACCCACATATATATATATACATATATATATATATATACATATGTATCTGTATATATATATGTATATGTATATGTATATGTATATGTATATGTATATGTATATGTATATGTATATGTATATGTATATGTATATATACAGACATACTTACAAACATACACACATGTAATTGCAGTACTGGGGATTGACTATAGAGCATGACTTTGCAGAAGCTAAATGAACGTTCTACCACTGAATTACATCACTGCCCACTTACGTGGTATGACTTTGCAGGTGTGTTTGAAAGGACATTCTGTTGTTTTGAACAATGTTTCTTGATCTTCTCTCCCTGGTATTATGGCTCAAACATCGTATAGTTCATATATCATAGACACTGTAGATTCTATTATGTTTTCCTGGATATATTTATTTGGAGTATGTTCATTTCTTCAACAACTAACTTCTCTGATCTCAGAATCCAGATTCTGGTTTTTCCTAATACAGGATGACTGAAATATTTTTGCTAGTTTTTACTATTTGCGATGATTGCATGTATCCTGTCTAAACCATTCAAAGGTTAGCCAGGTATTTGAGCAGAGTTTTGGGATAGCATTTAGCACCCTACGCATGTACTTCTTCCTTTATTGAATTACATACTTCCCTTTATAAATCACTGTTATCTCTATAGCCTTAGACAAAGACTATCAAGTACCCCTTCGAATAAAGCATCTCATTTCCTTCCTTATCTTACTTTATTTTGATGTTTCTCATGTGTCTTTAGAAAATTTTCACATAGTTTATAGTTGCTATGCAATATTATTGTTCAAATATGAGCATTTCCAAGTGTCAACTTGTGAAACTGCCATGTCTATGTTTTAGTGGAGATATTTTTATTCTTAGATTCATCTTGTTATAATTCCTATCAAAAGTGTACATTAAAATAAAATGAAAAGGCCCTGAAAATATAGCTTAGCATTATGACCATATACTACTCTTGAAGATGGCACTAGTTCACATTGGGTAGTAGCTGCCTGTAATATGTCCTCCCTACACACACACACACACACACACACACACACACACACACACACACACACTATAAATCATGAAAAAAATAAAAAGAACATTTTTCAACACCAAAGGGAAGCAGAAGCTTCAGTAAAGAAAGTAATTTGGTAGGTTTAAAAGAATGTGGATATTCATATCTATGAGTAAGCAAGGTACAAAATCAGTGAAAACCAGGAACCTGCAGGGAAGAGGGACAGCATGCTTACCACCAGGACACATGACAGAATCTCCTGTGGTTCTGCCTGACATCAGCATGGTTCTAGACTGTGCTCTGCCTGAGGACTTGGGCAGAAATGCTCAGGCCCGTGGATGAATAAAGCTGAGCAGTAACATGATCTCAGGAGTATTTTTGAGGGTAAGACTAAAGAAAAGCAGACAAGCTAGGAGGTTACAACAATGGCAAAAGGAAAAAAAGGGGTAGGGGGAGAAAATGAAGGAAGGACTTAGGAAGCAATGAACAGAGGATAGAAGAGAAGGAAACGATAAAAATTGATTCATTCATTCTAGCACAGTGTGCTATGGGATTCTGTAATAGTTTGTATATGCTTAGGCCAGGGAGTGGCACTATTAGGAGGTATGGCCTTATTGGAGTAGGTGTGTCACTGTGGGTATGGGCTTTATTCCTAGCTGCCTGGAAGTCAGTATTCTGCTACCAGCCTTCAGATGAAGATGTAGAGCTCTCAGCTCCTCCTGCACCAATCCTGCCTAGATGCTGCCATATTCCTGCCTTGATAATAATGGACTGAAAGTCTGAACCTGTAAGTCAGCCCCAATTAAATGTTGTCCAAAAAAAAAAAAAAAGTCCATATAAGAGTTGCCTTGGTCATGGTATCTGTTCACAGCAGTAAAACCCTAAGATAGATTTCAAAGGATAAAGACAATAATTCTAACTAAGAGGACTGCAAGAAGGCTCAGAAGGTTAAACCAATTGGCACACAAGACTGGCAACCAGCCTTCTATCCCTGAACCCCATCACACATGATAACCCACAGACAAGTAAACTTTGTTTTCTGACCCCCATACTTGTACTGTAGCCTGTTTCTATACATACACACACACACACACACACACACACACACACACACACAAACACACACACACAAATAAATAAATAAATAAATAAATAAATAAATAAATAAATAAATAAGAAAAATTTAAAACTATAGCTAGGAAAATAATGATAACTCAAGATAAGAACATCATTCAGCCGGGCATGGTGGCGCACGCCTTTAATGCCAGCTCTCAGGAGGCAGAGGAGGCAGATTTCTGAGTTCGAGGACAGCCTGATCTACAAAGTGAGTTCCAGGACAGCCAGGGCTATACAGAGAAACCCTGTCTTGAAAAAAAAATCATTCAAAGTGAAATTTATTTTTATGGACTGAATTGGGCAGATGTTGACATCCAATGAAAATGCCCTCCAAAGATGCAACCCCTTGATCCTCCAGTAAGTGATTAAAAAAATAAGTTGTTACCAATAGATAAAAATACTGTTAAGTATAGCACTTGGTCTCTGACACTGTGTTATGAGAGTTCTGAAAGACTAATATATGTGAGTAGTTCACAGTTTTAACCATGCATCCACCTGTAAATTCTTTCATTCAATAACTTATTGTTGAGGTTCAGTCATCTTGCTATCTAGGACACAACCAACACATACACACACACACACACACACACACACACACACACAGAGAGAGAGAGAGAGAGAGAGAGAGAGAGAGAGAGAGGAGAGAGAGAGAGAGACAGAGACAGAGACAGAGACAGAGAGATCTACTTATCATTTTTCTTCCTTCTCACATTGTCAATGGTAACAGTGGCACTTGTGCCGTCCCTGCAGTGATGGTGGTCATTAGCACTGGCCAGAAGCATGATCCACAAGGAGGAAACCTAGTTTAATTACCCCCAACCTGTAGTTCCAGGTGGAGGCCTTAGTCAGAACATCTGTGCTAGCTGTTAGGAAAAATGATCAAAGCTTGCTGTTGAAATAACAACTCATATGAAGAGAATGCAGTGGCATGTTTTCCCTTTCAGAATCACAGTATGCTCTGGGGGTGGTTATGAGCATTTATAATCACCAGCTATTTCTACCATGGCCACTGCAGGTAGTCTTAACCCAGTGCCCTCCACCCCCTACCCACCCACACCCACACACAAATCTTAACTGGTCAATGAGGGTTTGGGTTTTTTGTTGTTGTTGTTGTTGTTGTTTTGTATTCCAACCTTTATGTTGGCCATCAAAAGAGTGTTTGCAGGGAGCATGTATCTCTCTATCAGTGCTATTTAAATCACTGGAATTTTGGTATCCACTATTTTCCCTTATAATGATTTACCTTAAGCAAAATAACGATGGCATCAGATCACCCAGTGGGGATGTTTTTGATAAAAATCGTGTTCCAGGGAGACAGTCTTCTGCTATGTTCACAGGATGCATTTCCTAATTAGGTGGATCTCAGCTTAAATACTTACTGCTCTTGCATGCACAGTACTGAACTCACTTTTTGGAGCATTGATTTTTTTTTTTCTCATCTATACAATGAGCATTCATGACATGTAAAGCATGATGTTCAGAGTTAATTCAAAATTATTAGTGCTCTACTTTCTGTCTCAGTACAAGCAGTATAACTGGATAGGTACCTGGCTCACTCCATGCTTTAGCATGCTTGAATGATGAGATGATTCCCAAAACAACAATAACAAACAAACAAACAAACAAAAAACCCTGCTGTCCTCAACAGGGTCTGATCAGAAGGGCTGATTCAGACTTCAGACCCAGAAAGGACGAGGTTAGCCCCATTCAGCCACATGTGGTGTTTCTCATAAAGGCACTAGCCCCTTGAAGGCACCTTATACCTCATTCTCTCCCAGAGAACTTGATATTCACGCTGCTACATCAAAAGGTTGGGGCAGCTATTATGTATTAAAATGTGTCATTTTAAATTGCCTTTTTTGCTAGCACTAGCAATATAGATATTGAAATTTCTTCAGGAAATGCTTATCTCATCAAGACTAAAATTATAGTATATGAAATACTAATTACAGTATTATGAACAAGGTTGAACTTTCCTGTGACATTCTGTCTATTAGGAGAATACTAATTTTCTCTTTCTTAAGGCAGATAAAGCACCTATTACAAGAACTGTGATCCCATCCCTTCTTCTGCCACCCTGTGCCATTTTCACAGAAGGGCAGGATAGGACCTCCAGTTCTTACCCTTACCCTGTCTCTCACACCTTTCCATCTGCTTCCAAAAGATGCTCAGTAATTAAAACCAGATATGTGCTCAACAGCAGTAAGAAATGCAGGGGGCAAGGAACTCTGTCATTGGCTACATACACAGATTATATGGGAGTGTGTTCATATAGATTTAAACGAATCTTAAATGTATTAATACTTGAAAAATGATTTACAATCCCTGTGATATTGTAGGCATGAATTCTAGCTAGCATTTTTGGTTATTGTAATTATATTCATATGGAATCCTCTTGATTACCTAAGACATGCATTTCATCTGCACTAGCCAGTTTAAATGAAGTATGTGCAATAGCTAACTACTGGAGGAAGTAAAACGTGGGTTAGGATCCCGGGAACACAGATTTCATCTGGTCCCCCATTCATTTAATGAACACTGAGCATCTGCTCCACACCACGCGATGCTCTAGTGCTGCACACACAGAGGTCAGGAAACTGCTGTGGTCTGAGTGAAACTTTTTGTCCAGAAGCCATCCACAGGGATGCCAGCTGGTGTCAGGTACAGTTGGGCAGCCCACAGTACAGCCATGACATCCTTGCTCTCCTACTTACAAGACAGGTGAGATCTAACTGATAGAGGGACTGTCTGGTCTCTTGGTCAGGCCTTCTTAAACATCTGAATCCACATTATCACATGAACATTGAAAAGCTACAATGCTCATAGATGTTCGTAGATGGCCCTTAAATTAAAGCATTCTGTTTTTAACAAGATACAAGGCTGATACACAGCTCTTTCATAATGGTCCTGAAGTCTTCGAACAGAATTTTTTTTGAAAATTCAAGCAGAGGAGGCTGACTTATTGCTACTCCATGCCATACTGTATACACAGATAAATATGATAAGATTGGCAGCTCCAGCTGAAGGCCAAGGTCCCACTCTTCTAGCGTTTCTGAAAACCGAAGATGCCAAATCTGTCTTGATACATTACTAACCCATGTGAGACAGAGCACTGTGGCCACTGGCCACCAGCAAGGGCATACTGAATGGAAAGACGGTGGAAAGACAAAAGATGGGAAACAGTAAAACCAGATAGCTTTAGAGTACTCTGAACCCATGTCACATAGATGTAAGGGCCGGGATCAAAGCCTCACTTTCCAGTAGAATTGAATGTTAATCCTTGACCTCCCTGGTCATCCATTTCTTCATCTCAGAACAAAGTGAGTTGGGCCGAGGACACCATGAAGACGAATCAACAACGGCTTCCTTCTCCATCTTTTCTAGTAGATGTGAATGTGTCCAAGTATTTCCTCAGGTCATTTTATTTTGGCAATATTAATAGATTAAACCTTTAATTTTCTCCACAGATTCTTTAAAAAACAAAGTAAGTAACCAAAAAGAAGATTAGTCTATAACGGACCCATAGTGAATGATAGTTAGAAGTTGCTGGTTTTTTTATCATCTCCCCCTGCACAGACTCCCATTGTTGAAGATTTATTTAAGCCTGAAGTTTCTCAATGGCCAACCCATTCCTTGCTTCTGTGAACATAATCTATGTCCCATGGAGTGTGAAGAGCTGAAAGAAACCCAAGCTTAATGACCAAATTTTATAGCAACATATTTTTTTTATTTCTCAAATATGGAACATTTTTGTTTTAATTTTCTGATTTCATATTTTATTGTCATAAAATTGCCACATGAGCATGACGTAAGCAGTTAAATAGTCCTGGAAAGATGAAAACGGAGGTGAAAAGTTAAACTCCTCCTTAACTTTCAAATTCAACTCTTCACTTTTACATATGTCAACTGTTAACACATTCTGTTGTTCTTCCCACTATGTGGGTATCTCTGTGTGTCTGATATACTGGGCATATTTATTATTTTTATTATACCCTTTCAGATTTTACATTTATCTCCATTGGTTTAAAAAAAATGAATTGAAGAAGTAAAGAAAATTGTTGTATGAATGTCACAACAGTAGGAAAAGCACAGCAGAGGTGGGAGGAGTCCGCAACAGGGGTGGGAGGAGTCAGAGGATAGCAGCAGGCTGCTTCTGCCATAGGTTTCATAGGGAGAAGTATAGGAGCATTGGTGAGTCAGTCTACTCCTGGAGTTTTCTTACACTCAAGGTGTCTCAGTCACTGAACTAGATGTGACTATCTTTGTCAACTAGGGTTCTGGGAAACCAAGAGTATTCTCTTCTATTAAATTTGGTCTTTGACAATTACACACACACACACACACACACACACACACACACACACACACACACTACTGCCAACCTCACCCATTTTGACATCCCTCCTGTCCCATTATACTCTTGGAATTTTCCCTATCAAACTATCACACTTTGTTTTGTTTTGCAAACTATTGACTTTACAAAACTTTAAATGCACATTTATTGTATTGTTTTTATTTTTATTTACATGTATGTATATTAGAGTATGCCACATAAGTATGGTACCCATCAAGGCCCAAAGATAGCCTCAGATTTTCCAGGCAGTTATGAACCTTCTGATGAGGGTCTTGAGATGCAGGTCTTCTAGAAGCACAGTAACTGCTGAGCCATTTGGGGATAGAAAACTATTCTCTAATTACAGGCGTGCATAGGGTAGAAGCATTGTAAACCATAACTTCTTCGCACACAGATTTGAACCAAGTCCTCATTGCCATGTCTGCATTCACATGTTCTTGGGTGGTTTTCACTGGAGATCTTCTTTGGATCTAGGGAAGCTTAGCTCATTTCTTCTGTCTTTCTGGGTGTTAGAGGCTACAGCAGTCTCCTGTCCTATTTTGATACGATTAACTCCATCGTCACCATCCACATTTCTTAAAATCTGTGAAACTCTCTTGCCTAATCTGGTCTGTTCTCTATTCCTTTCTTAGCGTTGCTTTTTAAACCACTGAAACATCCTTTTAATTTCATTTTAATAGAGTTTTGAGAGAGAGTGAGACCGAGAGAGTGAGAATAAATGTGTATAGTCATTTTATTCTTTTATAGCTGGAACTCAAATATGACATTTATTATCTACTTATTTTTACTTTTTCATTCTCTAAGACACATTTAATAGCCATTGAGTGACTGCTATAATAATAAAATGTTAAGAACAACATTAATAATGTTCATTTTTAAAAGTAATATGGTGTTTTAGAATTTTAAAAGCTCTTTAACGTTTAATCCTCTATGTGGAGTGAATGTTTTTACCCTCATATTATATAAGATAATTGAGGTTAATAGAGTTTAAGTAATACATTTATGGTCATGTAGTGAGTCAATAATGAGCCAAAAATTGGGACCCACAAATCCTTGCTCTGATATTATTTTAGAATGTTACCAAAGTATTTTTGCTTGAGTGAAATGTCAGTAGGAGTAAGACTTAGTATGTGTCATCAGACTCTCTTTCTGAAGGGGAAACTATTCTCTTTTAGTTTTATTATTTCAAATGGATAAAGTTTCTTTCTATAACAATAGGTTGTACTTAGATACTTAGAAACACAAGAGAAATATAGGCCTGTTGCCCTAGCCCTCGGCCCTCGGGCTGGTCCTTAGGAGTAGGGAGTAAGAAGATTCTGAGAGTTGGTGAGCAGCAGAAGCAGACTCATTTATTTCGGGATTGGGGTGTACCTCTATACCCTCCACCTGTGCCCTATTGATCCATGATGTAGGTGGCACCATCCGATTAGTCTTTCTGGTCACAAACTCTGTTGTCCTCTTGTCTCCAGGTATCAGGCAGATTTCAAGGTTGCTGAATGCGGAAGTAGCTGTTGCGCATGCGTGGGCCACTATGGGTGGTCAGTAAGAATATGCTGACTCATTCTTCCTCAACAGGCCAAAACATTATAAACAAGGTTAAATGAAAACCAAAGAGAATTTTCTTCATATGTAGAATGGATTTGAAAATTGGGAAATGCCAACCGGTTGGGTTGAAAGGGCTGAGGAAAGATGGGCCATGAAATGCATACACGAGACTCTGTATTCTTTCAGGGAACTAACCAGGCTGCAAATAAACACAAGTCTGGGTGGTGGTAAATTTTATGGATCACTTGAGTGAACATGTCAAACGACAATAGGCTACTCTGGTATTTCTAAAAACCTTGCGAGATACAGTAAAGTACCAAGAAAATTGTCCTTTCTGGTAAATTCCATTTCTAACAATCCAGTTGCATGGCCATCTGACCCTGTCAGAAGAGTCCTAAGTCTCAGAAAAGGATTCTGCTTCGCTTGGCCAGGGTGCAGCCAGGGTAACTTGTACTTCATCAGAAGGCAACTGGTTCTGAATCCGAATGATCTAAGGAAGTTATAATTTGAGTTTGGACCCTGAAAGAAAGCCACTCCTCTATGTAGAGTCAGAAAAGGGTCAAGGATGGGAGAAAAGAATAAACAAATAGATGGATGGTGGCATCTAGCCTTTTGCCAGCAAGCTGAACTGGTACTGAACTTAGCATAGTGTTTTAGAGTTACTTCACAGGGTTAGATATCTTGATGAAGAATTCAAATCACTGAATTTTGTAAAGAGAAACTGCATGTGGTGACATGAATGTGTGACTGCTTTTCATGTCTCTCAACCATTTCTTGTCCAAATAACTTCTTAACCATCACACATATGCCTGCACTTACTAAGAAAGAACAAGACACCTGCATGCTGCTTCCTTAGCACTCTGGACGGTGTGAAGAGACTGGAGGGTTGGGGCAGAGGCAGCTTTAGCATCTTGGAAATCTGTCATCTTTGCTCATATGCACAGGTACGCTGATAGGGACCTGGTGCCTGGGAGATCTGTAAGTGGCCACTCTGTGTTTCTCAGTCTACATTAATTATTGCTTTTCTTCCCATGCAACAATGGAAACAACAACATGCCTTCATGAGGGAATACAATCCTTACTTTCCAACCAATAGGACTATATGTCTAAATAAATACTTTGGAGGAATGGCTTATAATTCACAAACTCAAGATAAAATTGGAAAAAAAAAATCCTTAACAGAAAAGAGTTTAGAAGCAGAATCTCTGAAAACCTTTGTGTGTGTGTGTGTGTGTGTGTGTGTGTGTGTGTGTGTTTAGTAAAAGAAAGTAGTAATGACAGAACACTCAATATACACAATACTAATGATATTTTATGTGTTCTAAATTGGGAATAACGACTTCTGTGCAATTACTTTTCACCTGCTATTTTTTCCAAATGTCCAGAGTGCTGCTGTCCTATCTTTTCTAAGATAGCCTTGCAAATTTGTTTGCTAAACATTATAGAGAGCAAAAAGCATTTGTTTCTTTGTTTTTCTCCTCAAATTACAATATACTTATGTTCTATCCCTAAAATATATTAATGACTTCTCAAAAAAATCTAAGACCTATGAATCCATGAAGTGCAAAAGAAATAAACTAGTGTGGTGACTAATAAGTAGCTACATTTTGTTTTTAAAGATTTATTTATTTATCTTTTTGTTTGTTTAGTGTATGTACATGTGTATGCATTGTGTATGTGTGTTTGTATGTGTGTGTTTGTGTGACATGGGGATGCAGATGCTCATAGAAGCCAGAAGCATCAGATCCTCTTCTGTTCACATTACCTGTAGCTAAAAGCCTCCCAATACAAATGTTGGGTGCCAAACTCAGGTCTTAAGGAGACCAGCAAGGAGCCTTAACTGCCAAGCCATCTCTCCAGTACCTACACATGTTTCAGAACCAAGTTTGTGTTCTGAGCTCAAATCCAGAGTGACCAGGTCCGTGCTCTGTTGTTAAGGTTCTCTCCCTGCCTCCGGAAGCTTGCATTCCTTATCTCTCCTAAAGCATTAAGAAGAAGCAAACAGAATCATTTCTACTATTGTTCAGGGGTGTCTATCATTCCATTAGCTTCAACCTTTGTTTTCATCTCTTCTCATTACCCTCAGTAGTAGGTCACTAAATTTCTAAACATAGACAAATTCTCTTAGCCATTACAAAGGTGTATGAAAAAAATCCTTTTTAGAGGGGCTTCAGAGAGGTTATCATTAGAAACAACAAACCTCCCCACCTGAAACTGCACATCACTCCACCTTAAGGTACTATGCTGAGGTGCTCTGTTCCCTTGAAAATCATCTATTCAACCCCTTAGAGTGGACTTGGGTGACAGACAAAAGCAATAGGTACTAGTTCCAAAGCAATGGGTAGCGTTTCTCTTTCTTCTCTAGCTTGTTAAGGTTGGAGGTGCCTGCCTGGTACTTTCTCTCTCTCTCTCTCTCTCTCTCTCTCTCTCTCTCTCTCTCTCTCCCTCTCTCTCTGTCAGAAAGTGGCTCATAGTTTCTCCCAGCAGGGTTGTTTTTCAGGCTACTTCCCTCAGGACCACACCATACCACTGACAAAGAAAAATGACATTCTAGTATCTAGACAAGAAGCTACACTATTGCCCCTGTTATGGAGACAAAAGCATACAAAAGCACATGTGTTGTCATGAAAGAAAGACACACCCTACAAATCATCTATTATTAGCTGTGAAATGGGATTGGTACCACAGAAATTTTGAGGAGAACAGGGCATGTAGGCCATCTGAGGGCACAGCTCTGCTCTGCATACTTCCATTCTTCCCCAGGATATCCCTTTGAGTCATAATAAAGTAACTTAAAAACAGAAAACAGAGCTAAGCATTTGTGATATTTTTCAACCTCTAGTCTTGCTCAACAAAACCATAGATCTTCATTAGTAAAATATTACTATTCACTTTCCATAATGGGAGAAAGACAGGCTCAAGGAAGGTAAGGGCCATATGGATTGAAGGTGCTATGTTTTCATGTGCAATCATATGTATGTGCACACATGAGGTAGGTATTTCATTCTACAAACTCAACAATAAAATATGACTATCGTAGAACACACTGGCTGCTGTTCAGAGGGAGTAGCCATTGATACGCAGTTATCTTGCCACACCTCTACAATATATCAAACAAGGTTGTAATGAGATACAGACAAGAGTCTGAAGAAATGGCAAGAATTCCTTTAACTTTCTGTGGGTTCCATTTTTAAAACTCTACTGGTATTCTATTGAAAGGTGGTAGAGTGGAATGACCAGAAGTCAAATGCATAAGACAATCATCTGTGCAAAAATGCATACCTCTGTCTAACCTCCATCCCTGTGGAGACAGTGCACGACCATCACTCAAGAAAGTGTCTCATGTCTCCTGCCAGTCAACACTGCCATCTTCAGCATCTTTCCTTTTAACTGCTCTGTAACTGTAAAGGACTAGGAAAACAAAAGTCCATGATTCTTCATGGCAAGTAGAAAACTCCAGAATTTTTTTATCAGTTTCTAAACATAACCCATAAACTGAACCTCAGTCCTTTCTTCTTAGACAAGTTTCATGGAATACATATTCTTTAAAGATATTTGGATATTTTCCCATTGCTATTTGTCAGAATAGCTAAGTATAATGTCTGGATGAAAGTATTTTGTCTGATACCACAGGAGAGACACCCCCTGTGTATGCATGTAAATATATCTGTATTCCTCTAAGCTAAGCTGTCTTATCCACTGACTCTTTTTTTTTTTTTTTTTTTTTTTTTTTTTTTTTTTGGTTTTCGAGACAGGGTTTCTCTGTATAGCCCTGGCTGTCCTGGAACTCACTTTGTAGAC
>NC_034590.1:66536404-66547128 GCF_900095145.1 Mus pahari
CCTCAAACTCAGAAATCTGCCTGCCTCTGCCTCCCAAGTGCTGAGATTAAGGGCGTGTGCCACCATGCCCAGTTCCACTGACTCTTACTAACTGATATATGAAACAATATACCATGTATTTCTGTACCATAGATAACATTGTTTTATTTTTAAATCATTAAGTTGATTCATGATAACTCTCTATTGTCTTGAGTCTGTTTGTTGCTGACAATTTCAGAAATGTTTAAGGCCAAAGGCAGACTACCACTTGGACATAGCTTTCTTTTTTATACTAGCATGCCAGATACTAAATAACATCACAGCATTTTAAAAGTAGACTTTCTTCATTTAAAATAAGAGAATTTTGTGGAACATGAAAATTCCCATGTACCTTGTTATTGGAAGCCTTTTCTTGAGCATGGCTTTTGAAGAGTGATCATTCAAATGGGTGCCTAAAGTTTGAAATATATTTTATCATATAACCAAGTCTAGAATCTGAATATCTAATTTCCATTTTCCACCTTTTATTTTATCGCATGTGTTTCATGTATATCAGATAAATAACGACAACAACAAAACGTTTTCAAGGGTCAGTAAAAGTGTTCAGCTGGAGCCAGCGTGGGAAGAGTCTATGTCACAAGCCAGAGGCTCTGAAGCATCCCATAGTCTCTTGGGACTCTAAGCCATTCCAGCAACTACAGCTGCCTTCTTCAGTACTGTACTTTAAAACCTAGTTTAGAGAAAACACTCAACATAGGTTGAAGGAACAAATAATCAAAGACAGAAAACTGGTTCCTAGTTGTCTTACTCTGCTTAGATTGCTAAAACAAGAACACTGGAAAGTTGAGCAACAAGGTATTCTGTCATAACTCAGGAGGCCAGGAAATACAAAATTAATGTACCTAGTCAAGACTAACGTGAACTGTGTCCTTGCTGCACATGGTGTAAAAGACTTGAGATGTTTCCAGGCTCTTCTTTCATAAGAACACTAATATACTTACTTCCTTTGGATGATAACCTTATGAGATAACCCCCACATAGGGATTCCATCATCACAATGGAGGCGAAGATTTAACATACTGGTTTGAAATGTGAAATACAACTTTTAGTTCATAATCCTATGCATGCACTCATATCCTATGCATGCACACAACTATGCCAACTGTCCTGCTGCTTGCTACACCATTGCCACTTGGCTCATAACTAAACAGAACTATTCACACGTCTACGATAGAGCACGGGGAAGGCGTGAGAATATATGAAGGTCCACCTTAGAGATTTTCTAAAGGACTATTCATGATTTACTACTGGGCAGTAGGAAGAGTCAAAATCCTACATAACTTTCTCAGTGCTGGAACGGGAGACGGATTCCATATCCTACTTACCAGGTAAGCAAGGGAAACCTCTCAATCTCACACAAACTTATTTGCTCTCAACTGTAAAACAGAAGACTGGGATTAAGCAACATGTTTGATGAGGGAGCTTCCTGTGTGATGATACTCAGTACAGAATGATTGCAATGTCTGCCTCACTTCATGTTTTCTTTTGGAGTAGTATCTTCCCTCATAGCAGAAATATGTATGGTGTTGTGGAAGCAAGAAAGGCTGAAGATGGGTTTCTTTCCCTGGTCATCTCCTCGGAGTGTGGCACTTTGGGCTGTGTTTGCTTAGAAATGAATTTGGAAAACAATGGCTCCTACTGAGCTGTTTCCATCATTCTAGAATAAAACCAATTCTCTCTGAAAGTGATCTGTCAGCTCAGTTCATGCTTGGTTCTGTCCTGTGCTGCAGTTTCTGAAAATAGGAGCTAGCAAGCACAGCCTTCATTTGAAGCCCTCATCCAAAGCTTTAGAACATACATACATGAGCTCCGTCAGGGCTGTCACTGAAATGAAAGGTTATATTGAGATGCTGTTATGTGCTTATCTACCTATACTATCATGGAAAGATAGTACAGACTGGCTCTTTTACAATCAACAAAATTACCTTAACTTTGCCCATTGTGGAAAATATCCTTTAGAAACTCAGAAACTGAAGGTAATATAAATCTACCACAGTCCCAAGTTGAGAGCAGTTTGGAGGCAAAGCTACCATTTCAAAGCACTTGAAGGTCAATTGGCCCTTTGTGGTGATACTTACTCTAAGGTTGCCTTGAGCTTTTCACTTGTAGTACACTTGGGATACTTAAAGTGACCAGAGCAGGCCACTAGCCTTTAGTTTCATGGTCTGATCTTTCTGAGTTTCTTTATTCTGGTTTCCTCAGAGAAGATAGTCACCTACTCGAACGCAGAACTCCAGATCACACCGGTATGTTCCTGGTCATCTTAAATCTAAGCATATGGGTACCACAAACACATCCTGTTCTCCTCTGTGCCTTTATTTTACATGGTCACAACTTTGATTATTCTTACTGTTGCCATTCAGAGTTATCTGACGTATTGTCATATTCTCTAATGTTCTTGGGTTTTTCCCTGAAATGCTCACAACATACTCAGTGTACAACTTCATAATAGCATTGACATATTCTGTCTTCCTTTGTAGACTTGAATACTGACACACATACACAGAGAGAGGTAGGGTGTGGACTAGGAGCAAGAAACAGAGAGAGGAGAGAGAGAGAAAGGAAGAGAGAGGGGGAGGGAGGGAGGGAGGGAGAGAGGGGGGAGAGTGAGACAGAGACAGAGACAGAGACAGAGAGACAGAGACAGAGAGAGACAGAGAGAGAGACAGAGAGGAGGGAGAGAGAGACAGAAACAGAGAGAGACAGAGAGAGACAGAGACAGAGAGAGAGAGACAGAGAGAGGAGGGAGAGAGAGAGAGAGACAGAGTGAGTTTGGAAGCAATGTTGGTATCACAAAATGTATATTGTACTGCATGTTTAGCTGAATCACAATAAAGACTCAAGAAACACTTGAGAGATGAATTCAGCACTATTTTTCATTGTCTACCAGCCCAGCCTATAAAGCTCCAAAGCTTGTGTGTGGAAGGGTAATGAGGAAACAGAGTGAGTACAGAGATAGTGCTGCATGCCTGTCTCCGCATTTATAGGCTTGAGAGTGACAAACTAGTCGGCTTCGCTGTCAGGTTTTAATGTAACATAAAGATCAGAAGTGACCCTGCTGTTCTAAACACCATCTATCATGCTCTTGCTAAATAGTAGTCATGCTGCCTGACAGTTAATCATTTCAAGCTTCTAATTAGATTTAAAATAGCAGGCATGTGTATTTGTTTAATGTTTGAGGATTTCCTAAATCCATATGCACTTGTGTTTATATCATGTACTGTTAGATAGAGGCTAAGTTCACTGGCTTCAGTATTTTCTTAGATTCTAATCTTTGCTGTGTCATTTATTGGCTTGCATCTTTGGGTGCATCCGTTTGTCTCTCACTCTGTCTCCTTGACCACAAGGTGCAGATAATGTGTAGTGTGTAGGATGCAACCACCAGTGGCACATCTCTGACCCTCGATGTGTATATCACGTCTGCCAGTCAGAGAAAGAACACAAAAATCTTAATAGTGATAATGACATTTGTAGGATTTCATACAGAAGGCTGTGAAACAAAAGGAGAGATTTATTTAATCTCCATTTATAGATAGAAACCTTTAGACTGGGATCATAAAATTTTTAACACATATATCGTTTCCCCAAGGACCTAATTATGACATTCAGGTAGAAATTTAATCCCTACTTTTCAGATTCTGATTTTAGTCTTTCCCCACTACTGTAATAGATTCCCTACAACTAAAAGTAACATCCCACTGTTCTCTTGTTGGCTTGCTGGTCTTTGTAGTATCAGCCTTGGCTCAGGTCTATGAAAAGCAAGTGCAGGGGAAGGGAGAGAATGATGTTCACATGAAACACAGTTAGGAAGGAACAGAATTTAGGCATTCATCCCCACTGAACATATTTGAAGGAAAGCAATTTTCGTATTCTCTGCAAATCATTTCCAGATACCATGAGCAGTCCGAGATTAAAAAAATAGTCTTGGCACTTTATTAAGCTTCTTTTGAAAGGAAATCAAAAGAAATTCATTTGTAAAATCTTGTAAAGGTATGAAAACACTAGCAACTACAGAGCAGATGGTTGGAGTAAAACAGGAACTGATCTTTTTGACAAGAATTTCTCTTCTGATAACCCTGCCTGTTTTTCCCTTAAATGTACCATCTGAGAATCCGGCGTTAATCAAACCACATTTTAAGTAGACTGTTCCATTAAGGAAGGCACATTTGTCCTCAGAGATAATGCTGAATTCATTTCATTCTATATCAAAGCACATTTTAACTGACTGGCAAATTAAGAAATACATTCCTTGCATATAATATGAAGGTTCAAAAAGTAAATATAATAAAGAGATGTTTTTTACCCAAAGGAAATAGGTTTCACTAGCTGCAGAGTTGGATAAATGGGCTCTTTCTTAGGCTACATTTAGTTTATTGTGACTTGGATCAGTTACAGGAATTCTATAGCATAGCCGAAATATGTGATAAATCATGTACTATAAGTAACATAACATGACATTGCTCTTTCCTTAACTAACAGTAGGTGATTGTGCTTACATATGAAAATGTGTCCAAATAGTTGTTCCTATCTGTAAACAGTCCGTAACCTATCCAGACCCACTGATCCTATAGCGAAGGTGGGAGAAGGGAAACCTCCCTTTACCTAGGACCTTTGCTGAAATGCATTCCCTATTCAGAGGATGGTATCATATGCTTTGTTGTTAGGAATATGAAATATGACCAAAGTAAAATTTCCATTCCTAGCCCTTAAGAATCAGAAGTAATTCTAATTCAGAATCAGAAGTAATTCTAGCCATGTTGAAAATTAAATAGTACTTATAATAACAGAATCCACGATTCACATTTTATAGGGCTTTTCCTTTTTCAATGTATTTATAGCCATTATTCAAGGATGCTCATCAACATTGTTGAATAGAATTTAAGCCAAAATTTTTATGCTAGGATATAACTAAATAAGCAAGTGCTATTTTGAAATCTAAATTATGCTAATAAGTAGCACAATTTAAGCTTAAGTCCACTGCTTAAAACCATTAGACAATGAGACTTTTAAAACTCAATGGTCAAGTATTCAGCGAAGGCCTAGAAGTGAGGAAAAGGCATTTGTCTTGTGAGTTGACTCAGCATAGGTAGACTGTCTCACTTTCTGTAAACAAATGTATCTGTATACTACCAGACTGTGTCCCTGGTCTTCGGCCATGGTGTACCCAGGACGCAGTGATACAAAGTACACTTCTTTGGTTTCTAGAAAGCAGGGCAAGTAGGTTGTTACTGTGCTTCCATCACAGAGTCTTGTATGGTACTGTCTAATTCTCTTCCCAGTCTGAAGATGGTCTCTGCAGTCGTCCATTCATAATTAGATCCCTGCCAGTCGTGCACCTCGTTCTGGTCTTAGCGTCAGCCCATGCTTGTTATTCTGGACTGGGTACCTCCCTCCTTTTGCAGTTCAGGAGTTCCCTTCCTTTAGCTGTTCTTCCTTTTAGCAGGAGCAGAGGAGCCTCTGCCTCCTTACTGAATGTTCTCCTGACCAGACACCCCTGTCCTTTCATTCGTTTTGAGAATCAGCCTCTTGGCATTGTGCATGTCACTTTTGGAGTTAGAGAAGAGGCTTATACAGCGGTGTGCCTGTGGTAGACATGTGGTAATAAAAGGGTCATCTTTCCACTTGCCATCCTAAGCAGTCCAATTCTCATTCCACAGAGGTACTCTCTGAGGTGTGACCTCTAGCATGTCTTATTATCATTCAGACTACAGCCCATTCCTGATACCTGACCTTGGCTATCTTTTCTTAATACAGGAATTTGGCTGTGTCTTTTTTTTAATACACGAATATTTTTGTTTTTTTTTTTTTTTATCTTATTTCTCTTCCCTCGCTTTTTTGTTTGTTTGGGTAGTTGGTTGGCTTGTTTTCGTTTTGTTTTTGCTACTGGTCTTGTTCTTGAATCTAGTCACTAAAGTTGTTTCCCTATATTTCATTGCTTCTTACAGGGCATGTCTGTTGAGATGTATCTCTGCATTTCATCACTAAAGCACACCAGTGTCTTCATACTCTTTCTTGGCTCATTTGAAGTTTAAAAGTAAATTCTGTTTTAAAACCTAGGTATTTTAGATGAATTTTAAGGTAACTGCAAAACTGGATAGAAAGTATAGAGTTTTCCATATCACATCCACGCCCTGCTCTCTTTGCAACTTCCCTCACTGTGGACATCCTACATCACAATGGAGAGTTTTCTGTGTGACTAATAAAAGTACACTGATATATCACAATAACATGCTTACTAGTTTAAGGGAAATTTTGCTCTTGGTATCAACTGTTCAATGGGTTTTGGTAAGTGTAAACTTTTTATGTCCACCACTGTATTATTATGTTAAATAGTTTCCTTTTCTATCCATCCTACTCTCTATCTTGATAGTCACAAGCATAACTAATGTCTGTAAGATCACCTTATAGGTAGAACTATGTAGTTTGAAATTTGCTCAGGTTAGACTTTTACTATATATGTATATAAAACCTCCCTAATGTGTTTTCCTTTGATAGTTCCTTTCATTTTTACCTCCTAATGATATGTATGATCTATTAATGGTTTTAATAGTCTAGATGTTCAATCTTGTTTGTTTGTTTTTTTTCACCTGCAAAATGATATGCTGATTGCTTCCAAAATCAGTAATTGTGGGTCAAACCTTTTTAGAATATCCGATAAAGGCCTGACATCTTTCTGAGTTTTGCAAAATGATTGTCAATGGTTCTTAGAACTACTTACTATGACAACTGCTTGGAAAAGTCATCAGAGATGGTAGATGGCATGCCCCAAATCACCAAGTAAACGCAGTTGTCAAAATCAAGCTGCCTGTCATTAAACACAAAGCCAATAACTCAGTACACTAACACCTTTTGCTGTGGGAAGATTTTGCTGGCTGGCTACAGTATACTTCTCTGTGAAGCCTCACTTACTTCCAGTTGCCAGTATTAGTGAATTCCAGTTGACATACAAGATGAAATCCATATGAAATATGTGCCAACAAAGAGTACTATGTGTCTCCTTAGAACAGAAACTCTCAATGTTTTGTCATATTTTGGCAGATATCAAGTCATAGGTTTTAGCATTATCAGTGTAATAGCCTCATTTAGAAAATGCTTCATATCTTCATGATCGTTTTATAGCTTTTGATACATTGGCAATAAAACCTAAATTGTGTTAAATTATTTCAGTTCTTACCAACTTAACCCCACCTCCATGTTTGCAGGTAGATAGACTGTTTTACTATTTGACCTTTCTGTCCCCTTATAAAAGCTCCCTATGTATGCAAAAAGTAAACCTTCAGTTTACTAATTCATGTATAAGTCTCTATTAAATTGAGACTGAAGACCAGCAGATAGGCTCAGAAAAGTTATGACTTTAAACTTAAATTTGTTTGATGTCTTTCATTTTTCCATAGTAAGTTGAAGTTCTCAGTATACCAGTACAACATAATTTGTGCACATTGTCATTAATGTAGGTCTAAAATTAGTATCATTTAGAAGAAAAGATCACAGATATATGTCATGATTTATTAAAATCTCAGAAATTATATTGGAGATTCATTTATCTCTAGGCTGAAAAACAAATTTCCATACATCTAACACCATAGAACATGAGACATTTATTTTCTCATGGTTTCCATGGAGCCAGCCACTCTATACAAATTCATCTGTATTCTCTGCTTAGAGTTCCAAAGGTTCAAGTGAAGAAGTCGTTCTGTAGACACTTGAGTAGGGAGGAATCTGCTTCTATTTCACATAACTGTCAGCAGAAACACACATGATCTGCAAGAAAACTCTAAAGTCTTCTAACTTAATCAGAGGGGCACCATTCCACAGCTTTTGCCATACTCTATTAGCTAGAATCAGTTCAGAGGTTCTGCTCACTTAGGGGGAAAGATTGTGCAGAAATATGAATTACAAAAGGGACACTCTCTTTTTACATCTCGTTCCCTGGGACTGGTATACCATGATGAATATAGAATCAGGGAGAAGTCATAAGTTCTGGGACCCAATCTTGACTTTCATGACAAGAAGTCTTTGGTATCTGAAACAAATCAATATTATGACCACTTGATGCCGTCGTCTGTTTTGTGAATGCTCAGTGAGACTGTCCCAAGATTCCCTACAGATTCTAACATTCTAAAGACAGCAATTCCATGCAAGTAATAGGTGGGAAATAAAATTTACTCAAGGTCAATGACTGAATTCTGGGTTTACTCATTTATGTATACTGTGTATTTGCTTTTGCTTCAAGGTTATAGTTATTACATGTCCCTTTACAAATCAAGGTATTCTAACACAGTCTTCATAAACACTCCTAATGTAATAACCGAAATATTCATTCTCCTGGCCCTTGAGGCAAAGGCATGTTCCAAGTTGTTTCCATACGACCTCAGACAATAGCCAACATGTGGCAAGTAGTGAGAAATATATTAAACAACCCTTGTTGGCAACTGTGGATCATCAAACAGAACTCCAAAGGATTGTCTTAACAACTTTAGAAGCAAAAAAGATTTCAGTAAGTTCAATTTCTTTGAAATACTTGCTGGAATCCCTGATTTTGTTTTTGCTACTGATATGTGTATACTAGTACCAAGCTAAATTATTGTTTTCCTAAAACTATTTTTTTTTCATTTTAACAAAATAATTGTGGAAAAAGTGGTATCATGTGCTTTCAAATATGTTTTAAGTTGTTTTTTTGTAAGAAGCCAAAAGAAACAGTTATAGATTGTGTGTCAGAAAGTGAAGTGTGTTGTAACAAAAGGCTAAGTAAAATCTAGTGTTCAATTCTGCATCTGTTCTGATTTTTCATTTTTAAAGATTTCTTTTATTTTCTCTCTACACACATATATATATGTATATAATCTTTATCTGCATGTATACAAATACCTATGGACTGTCCATATATCTGTGAATGTCAGAAAAAGTCACCAAATTCCCTGAAACTCACATTACAAATAGTTGTGAGTCACTATGTGAGTTCTGGGAAAGGAATCCAGCTCTTCTCTAAGAACAAGTACCCTTACCACCTGAGCTGTCTCTTCGTACCCTGCTTCTGTTTCTTACAGTGTGCCCTTGGGAAAAATCTCTAAGTTTCTCTGGGATTCGATTTCTGCATCTATGAGGCAGTGTCATGTTTCAGAAGTTCTTCTAAGTCTTGGTAATTTGTAATCTGAGTCATCTTTCTTATGTTAGGTTGTGGGCTGTTACTTCAGCCAGGTTGTTATACCAGATGAGAGGGAGGAGGAGGCATGCAACGCCGTGTAGATACAGCTCCTTTAGCATCCATGTACTCCCCATGATGTGCACAAACTTCTCTTGACAATAATATCCAATATTCTCGTGTCCCAGCATTTGTTCAATGAAAGCTTTTGTACATTCATGAAACTTCTGCTTTCAATAACATCAAGAGGGCCTAGTTCCAGGAGTTCTAGGGCCAAGTTGGTGATGACCTTCAAACTTTAAGGTTTTAATTCTCATAAGAAATCTTCAAGGAGTTGCTTCTGCAACTCTAGATCCTCTCCAGTGCCAGAAGTCCAGAATAACACTAGCTCAAACAGGACTTAGAATGCACAAGGAAAACAAGGGTGTGGTACCTATGGAAAACAAGGGTACATGAAGACTCATAAATATCTGCCAAGTACCACCCATTATGAAATGGAGCATTCTGAGAAAAAAATGAATGAATTCTTTTTTTTTTTTTTAAGATTTATTTATTTATTATATGTAAGCACACTGTAGCTGTCTTCAGACACTCCAGAAGAGGGAGTCAGATCTTGTTACAGATGGTTATGAGCCACCATGTGGTTGCTGGGATTTGAACTCTAGACCTTCGGAAGAGCAGTCGGGTGCTCTTACCCACTGAGCCATCTCACCAGCCCCATGAATGAATTCTTGCCTCGCTATCAGATTGTCTATAACAAGAAGGTATGATCTATCACAAGAAAACTAATAAGTAAACGTAATAAGTAGTATAGTATGGTGTGATAAGCACCAAGATAAAAGTAGGTAAAAATCACTGTAGAAGTAGATCCATGGTACATGAGAGCAGGCTTCAGGAAAACACAGACATTCTCGCCCTGAAAGAGAATGTGTGCCAGCTTCACAAGGACAGAAAAACTCCAGGTTGCTCTAAATAATAGGTGTGTGTGTGTGTGTGTGTGTGTGTGTGTTCTATAAAATGAAATAGGCAAGTATAACTAAACACAAAAGGAGAAATATGTAACAAAGTTTTCAAATAAATCGATGCCTTCAGTAGAAATCTATAATTAGTATAGCTAAAACATAAACTGTGCTAGGTAATGGAAGATAAGAACAGAAAAGTTGCTCAGGTCTGAATGAAGAGCAGCTCTGTTAAAATGCACCATGTCACCAGATCCAGACTTCATCTTCACAGAAACAGAGAATTCTGAAAACATCTCACCAGATAATGTATATATTGCGTGTGTTCAAAATCCCCTTTCTCAGAAATCCTTCTCCTGTAAACCACCTTAAGAGAGTAGTGAAGATAGGCACACAAAGAAATTGGTGTTAGGACCTTCCTTCCTTCCTTCCTTCCTTCCTTCCTTCCTTCCTTCCTTCCTTCCTTCCTTCCTTCCCTCCCTCCCTCCCTCCCTCCCTCCCTCCTTCTTTTCTTTCTTTCTTTCTTTCTTTCTTTCTTTCTTTCTTTCTTTCTTTCTTTCTTTCTTTCTTTCTTTCTTTCTTTC
>NC_034590.1:66547663-66563210 GCF_900095145.1 Mus pahari
CTTCCTTGCCTTCCCTTCCCTCCTTCCCTTCCCTAACCTTCCTTGCCTTCCCTTCCCTCCTTCCCTTCCCTAACCTTCCTTGCCTTCCCTTCCCTTCCCTAACCTTCCTCCCTCCCTCCCTCCTCCTCCCTCTCTCTTTCTTTTTTCTTTTTATCTTGTGAAACAGTGAAAAGTTGTTTGTTTGTTTGTTTTTTAATCCTCACCAAGGTGGCTGTTGTGGCCTATGCCTTTAATCCCAGGATCCCAGGTACCTGGATCTCCGAGTTCAAGGTCAGCCTTATTTACACAGTGAAATCCAGAACAGAGCTTCATAGAGAAACATTGTCTCAAAAACCAAACAAACAAACAAACAACCTCACAACCTCTTCAAAGCATTTAAAAATAGTGTACAATGCAGAGATGGGTGGACTATTACTTAGGTCCTGTGTTGACCTAAAGAGATCTCTACAATGTACAGTTAAGTTGTATAAAACTTAGTATAAAATTATACAGAGTTCAACTGCACCAGCCGCATATAATTTTATACCTATAAAGTATGGAAGAATAAACTACAAATTATTTGATTGCCTTGGAAAGTATGCATTTTATGTATTTCAGATTGTTTTAAAGATGTTACAATATTCCAGAGCAATGAAGGTACTTCGATCTCGAAAAAAAAAGAGAGATTTTTTTATAAACATCACTGTAGCATGGAGACTGCTATAGAAGAGCTTATTAGTGGGAGCTGTAGTGTACTATAATGAAGATGCTCAAATTATAGTGTTCCAGGCAAATTTGAATTGATTTTCTTCTCATGTAGCAAGTCAAGAACCTAGACTCTGCATATGCAAGCCCTCCAGGGACCTACGCTAGGAGGGAAAGCATTCCATTCCCCCAAATAAGTGTCTGAAATGTTTCTAACTAGTTGTTATTTGCAAAAAATGGAAGAGGTGGGGAGATAAAAGTCCATAACAATAGTCTTTATTATAATAACTTGGAAGCTGCACATTTCCCTTACTCTTATGAGTCATCACTGAGGATCTAGTTGTAGAAGTAACTGAGGGTACCAGAGGAGTAAAGAATTATGCATTGGAAGATTGTCATTGAATGCTATAAAAGTTGGGATTGAAATTTTGTTGTTACTGTTAATCCCATTTGTGTATGTTATGTGTATGTGTGCATGCAGATTTATACATGTTGATATGTTGCATGTCTGGATGCAGGTGTGCATATTTATGTCTTCAAGTTCATGGATGTCAGAGGTCGACTTGGAGCATTGTTCTTCCATAGCCATCTTCCTTTTTCATTTATTCATTCTTTTGAGACAGGATCTCTCACTGAGGCCATGAACACACTGATTAAGCTCGCTCAGCTAAGCAGCAAGGCCGAGGAACATGAATGCTACCACGACTGGCTTTCTCTGTGAATGATGGGGATCAAACTGGGATCTTCATGTTTGTGCAGCAAACACTTGATCACACGAGACCTTCCCAAGACTTTGTTACTGTTTATGTTTAATGAGGCTCAGGGGTATAGAACTGAGTAATATTTGGTTCAAATTTATATTCTCATCATGCCTCATATGAGATCCTCATTTGTGTCTTTGTTTATTTAAAATCTATTACTTGACTACATAAACATAATTAGTTGAATTTTTAATATAATTATTCCCAAACTTAATGGCTTAAATTAATGGCTTTTATTAATTTCTATCCAAGATACCATGGGTCAGTAATTTGCCTTGGCTAGCTTGATTAGTTACCCAGATAGCCTCTAAAGCCTCATTCAAAGTCCTCTGGAGATGAGTGTTGACTGTTGGTTATTATAGTCTATAACTGAGTGCCTGGGAAACTAGGTCGTATCTATCATGACTCAACTGTATTTACATAGCAGTTGTAGCAATAATTCTGCAGAGCATGAGAGAAAAAGTTCAAAGTGCAAGAATATTCTAAGCCAACATCGCTACATTTACTCTAATTTCATTGGCTAGGCCAATTCATTTTCTAAGTCTGTGGGCAACTTGACTATAGTCAGTAGGCTTCAGAAGTCTATAAATATATGGAGGCATAGACATCTTCAGGCCAATACTTCAGCATTCTATGAAGTCTACAACATGGTTCTCAATTCCCCTACCCACCTGTCTCCCTGATCCAAGATAATATCTTGACATCCATGATATCATTCCCAATGAATACAGCTTTCACAAGGTTTATTATACATACAAATATACACTTGATTTATTTCATTTTAATTTTATGGCAAAAGAGGTCATTTATTGTATACTTTTTGGAGACTATGTTTAAGAACATTATATTTCAAAAAACTATATTGTAGTATATAACCATAAATTATTCATTTGTCTGTCATGTTCCACTATTCAAGCATTACTTATCAATATTTATACATCCTGCGCAATGTGTTGCTTGGTAATTCTGTTCTTGTGAAAACATGTATTTTCACAAGCTAAGATGACTGTGATGTTACTAGGTAATATAATCATATGGGGCCAGTGTTGTGCATGCAGACTGTAATCGACTAAAACCTCATTATACTGTACATGTCTATGCTATATTTTATCTGTCCTTTCATCTGATGGTGGATGAGGTGTTAAGCATATTGATGGCATAAGGAGCACTACCATGAACATTCAAACTATTCTAATAATAATTAGAATAGTTGAACTAAGCCTAATTCAAACTCTACATATGCAAATATTTCTCTCCTACATATAGTTGGACATTAAATTGTGAACATTCAGTGTTATGAAATGATGCTAGATTTTTACCAAAGCTGCTAGCCCACTGTCCCAACAAAGCATTGTTTACAGCCTCTTTAGAACTCTGCCTAACACTGAAAACTTGAACTTTTGCAGTTAGATGATCTAGTGTTGTATCTCATTATGGCTTATATTGGATTGATTTCATGACATCAGAACAGCAGGGGCTAGGCTTGGGACTGCTAGATCCTGATCAGCAGCCTTCCCCCTACTCAGCATCTACCCATTTCCCTGACAACGCCTGGAATCGAAGGACCCTTGAACACTGATTCCAAGATAAGTCTCCACCTACTTTTCTTTGCCAACTTCCCTTCTTGGACGGTGAATGTAGAAAAAAGAACATAGCATTTGCAACTGCACAAATTTGAAGTGAGTTGTAACTGCAGGTGCTTAATGAGCTGAACAACCTTAGGTGCATTTCTGTATCCCACGTCCTGTATCATTTCTATATCTTAGCTCTCTCACCTGAAAAGTAAATGTAATAACTCCACTTTTTTTGTTTGTTTGTTTTGTTTTTGAGACAGGGTTTCTCTGTATAGCCCTGGCTGTCCTGGAACTCTGTAGACCAGGCTGACCTCGAACTCAGAAATCCGCCTTTTTATTGAAAGACTTACATGTGCCGACAAACAAATCCAAGGGGACAAGCAACATAGACTGTGCTCATAATCAGAGGTCCTGCCAATGCCTCTGAGATCCCTCTGCTGGAGTTCCAAGAGAAAGGATCAGACTTTTACAGCATTAAGGCCAAGGAGACTAACCTTGACCATACTTAATTACCTTTTTTTGTATTCATTAATGTCAAGTGAAGGGGTGATTTCACTGTGGTTCGTGAAACTGTAGTCAACTCTGATAAATTCAATCTATCATTTTTTTACACAAAATTTCAATGGTCCCAATGTAGGGCACTCTTGGTTATTCCACCTGTACATGAACCACGCAGATCTCTGCCAGGCACACTTACAATTAACATTAACAACAATAAAAGTAAGATAAGTAAAGGTTCTGCCTGCTACTTAACCACCATGGAGGAAGAGTGCTTTGTGGGCATATACTAAGCAACCAGCCAGCCTGAGAACCAGGAAACTTATCTTATAAACTTGGCTTGTCCAAGAACTCCTTAGGTGACTGAAAATTCCTTGATTTCTTTGGTTTGAAGTTTCCTGAGAAGTATATGTAGAATCCTTGCTGGGCTGAAGCGGACTAGATCTGAGAAATGGCTAGGGTGAACTAAGACATCCCTGTCCCCATGGTGAACTCAACCTTTCACTATACCTTTGAGGATCGCTGCATAAAGTGTTCACTGGCTAGCCTATGCTAGAACGCCCTGCTTCTGAAGCCCAGGGTCTTCTGTTGAAAACCTTGCCAAAGGCCTCACGATCATGAAAGAATCAGGGTTGCATAAAGGGCTTACAAAATGGCTCCATTTTTTTTCAAGAGCCCACACTTATATTGCAAATGACAGTGAGACTGAATCCCCTGATATTATACAGAACATTGATAACTTTGCTACATTCTGTATTTCTGTTTCTGTGGCCATTATGAATGAATGACTCTTCTCTGGGATAATCTTGCCTTCTGAAGTCAACACAGACATTACTGCTACAGCAATACTGATTCGTGTATAGGATACTTGAAAAAAAAAAAAAAGATGCCTGAAAAACTGCAGTTAAACTCCCCTTCAGGGTAAGTGTATGGATGTAAAGGTCTAGATCTTTCTCCACAAATTAGGGTGCAAGCCACAACTCTCCTACTCTTCTAGGTAATTTTCATGGCTTCAGTTTCTTACTTAGAACACATGGATAATAATTGTAATTCTACCTCCTTTGTATAACCATTTGAGATTCCAAGGAGATCATGAACGTGATGTGTATTGGTGGTTGCTGGTACCATCTGCATCTGTCCCTGCAATGGGCCCTGACACCTAGCTCCAGAGAGCGCTCAGTAATCTTTAGCTGTTGGGACACTGTGATCATCTGGGTACTTTATGTTTACACAGCACTTATTCAGAGGAGCCAAAGGTATTGTGGCTTCTCTTCCTTACCATCCCCGGGGACATTCTAGTCATGTTGCAGCTCATAGCCCCAGCATAGTTTGAAGGATAATCGGATCCAATTCTCTTCCATTTGGTTTCAGCCTATCTCCCTGTGCTACATCCACTGGGATCAAACTTCTGTCTCTTGCATTGGACAGAATGCCAGCCAGCTGGCTCACATAGGCCATTGCTGTTGCTTAACTACATAGGGAAGAGAAAGATTTTGATTGGTGCCCTGATACTGGAGTCTGGAAAATTGTTATCACATCAGTGACTCCTATCTACTGTGTTGCACCTGATCCTCACTGCCCTGCCCTTGTGGTAGGAAAGGAGAGGCTGTGTGCCAGATGAGATATACAGAACACATCTGCTCCTTTGCAGACATGTTCCAGGGTATACAAGATTTCAATCTGTCTCTTCCCCATTAGTCCCATGACCTGCTGCAAACCACTAAACTTTGATTACATTTGAACAAAGGTGATGGTGTGCACCTTTCTGGGTCTGTAGCTGGAATTAAGTAACTTGGGTTTGTTTCTTGTCTGTTTATCTATTTCTATATGGTTCTTTAAAAATAAAAACTCTTTTTTGAGAGCTCAGGATTAGTTGTGGTTATTGAATTATCATTTAATCTAAATGATCTCATTCCCAACTTGAGTCTCAATTGTGTTAATAACTTTTTTTTTCAAATATTAGCAATCGTGCATATGCTTACTTCGTAGGGAATTTGATATCTCTGAATCCTACCCCTCACTTCTCCTGTAAAGTACCCCAGAACTTTGGTGTGCATCACAACCAAGAAACAAACAAACAAACAAACAAACAAAAATAAAGATTCAGTCCTCTCATGCCATGGCTTTTAGATATCAAACATTAGGGTTTGCTACCTTTGGCAGCAACCCTGGCTTCCCTTCTCCCATTTGTAAGGTGAGTTATGGGGGGGGGTGCTTTAAGGAAATATGAGTTTTGAGGTCTGTGTGTCTAGCTAGTTTGTAATGGGAGGTTTTCTGTGAGATTAGGAGGAGAAAGGAAAAAATGAGTGTCCCTGCCCTCAGCTCCTGCCTCAGATATCTCTATTCTCTGCCTGTTTTTTCCTGCTGTGCCTGACCTCCGTGGCATCCCTCAGATTCTCACTGCTCTTCATCTTACCACCATGTACACATTCTCTCTTAAATTAAATCCCCACTGTCTTTAAGACTGGAAGGGGTTTCAGCTTTCCCAATAGAACTCTGATTACTATAAATTTCTGGAGCCCTGCTAGTTTTATATTAGTGTCAAGGTTATATTTTCTATTTCCCACACATCTATGCTTACCTGTTGCTTACACCAAATAGGACACTGAGTCAGTATTATGAGTCATGTAGATGTTTAATCCCCTTATTATATAACTAAGGGAAGCCAGCAGCAAAGAGGCACACCACTTCCCCCTTGCAGCCCAGGCCTTGTTTAATCACACACCCCTTTACATAGCCACCGTGCCTTTCCATGCTTCTCCTGTGGCACCTGGTTATAATTGTGTGTATAAATATGTGCTTATAGCAGTGTCTAATCATCCAGTAAGATGATCAGTGCCATAGCCATGTTCCATGTAAACATCAGAGTGTCTGCTTCAGGGGAGTCATTTGGTATATGATTAATAAACAAAGGAAGGGATATGTAGATGATGCCTATGTGATTTATCTATTAGTTAATGATTCAAGAGTGAAGGTATGGATGGATGAATGGACAAAAGGAAAGAAATGAAGTGAAAGGGGAAGTCATATGATGACAAGGTGTCTAGAGGAATTACACCTTGGTCTCAGTATGGGATTGCTTGTTCTCATGCTTTAGGGTCCAACCCAGAAACATACACTGCAAGCTTGCTTGAAGGAACAAAAGAGAGATCTACCAACCCACTTTTAAAAGTCACAAGACTTTCCCAAAAGTGTAAGAGTGCCACTCAAGATGAGCACCCCAAAGATGACCACTCTACTGACTACACCACTCAGATTTCTGAGGAAAGTAACTTAGGAGCTGACAACTAGAAATCAGATAGCGAAAGTCATACATCCATCACTACAATGATAAGAATGGTCCCTGAAAATAAAAAAAGAATGATCCCTGAAACACACACTTTATAATGAGACTTTAAGAAAAGTTGCCCACCAGCAATGGAGGAGTGTTCCTCTTTCTCCACATCCCTGCCAGTAGCTGCTGTCACCTGAGTTTTTGATCTTAGCCATTCTGTCTGGTGTGAAGTGGAATCTCAGGGTTGTTTTGATTTGCATTTCCCTGATGATTAAGGATGTTGAACTTTTTTTCTGGTGCTTCTCAGCCATTCGGTATTCCTCAGTTGAGAATTCTTTGTTTACCTCTGTACCCCATTTTTTAATAGGGTAATTTGTTTCTCTGGAGTCTAACTTCTTNNGTTCTTTGTATATATTAGATATTAGCCCTCTATCAGATGTAGGATTGGTAATGATCTTTTCCCAATCTGTTGGTTGCCTTTCTGTCTTATTGACAGTGTCCTTTCAGTGCCTGACAAATAAAGAAGTGGATGCTCACAACCATCCATTGGACAGAGCACAGGGTCCCCAATGAAGGAGCTAGAGAAAGGACCCAAGGATCTGAAGGGGTTTGCAGCCCCATAGGAGGAACAACAATATGAACTAACCAGTGCCCCCAGAGTTCCCAGGAACTGAACCACCAACCAAAGAGTACACATGGTGGGACTCATGGCTCCAGCTGCATATGTAGCTGGCCTACATATGAGGATAGCCTACATAAGAGGATGGCCTAGTCGGACATTAATGGGAGGAGAGGCCCTTGGTCCTATGAAGGTTCTATGCCCCAGTATAGGAGAGTGCTAGGGCCAGGAAGTGGGAGTGGGTACGTTGTTGGGGGGGATATGGGAAGAGGGTTCTCAGAGGGGAAAACTAGGAAATGATATAACATTTGAAATGTAAATAAAGAAAATATCTAATAAGAAAAGAGCTAAAGACCCAGGAATAAACCCACAAAAAAATATTCAGGCAGAACACTGTGTGTATGTGTGTGTGTGTGTGTATCTGTGTGTGTACGTGCGCATGTGTGTGTGTGTGTGTGTGTGTGTGTGTGTGTGTCTTTTAGAAAAGTTGAAAAAAAAAGTTGCCCAAGATTCCCCCAATGACCAACTGGTCTAATTTGATTTGTTCCTTGGGCTCAGCAGCACAATATGGCTCCTGTCCTTGTCACATTTATCATAGTACATAGAGTGTGGTGTAGCTGCAAAGCTGAGGGAGATGTGTGACTATCTGCCTGGATATGACTGGACCAGGGACTCTGGAAATGTCATTCTACCTGAAATTGAAAACAGGGCACCTTGAACACAAGAGATTTTTACTACATACCCAGTAAGCCTAAACAACAGAATTGTACTGCCACACATTGTCTTTTAAAGAGTTTAATCCTCTTTTCAGTACATTTTTAGGTCAATTGATTTGATTTTTACCACCTCCACCCCAGAAATGGTGTGAATACCAATCTGGTAATAGCTGGGCTCGACTGTAGAATCATTGGAACAGCCTCAAGAAGGAGCCCATGCCAGTTTCCTTACAAGTCAGGAGACCAACACCCAGCCCACTTCTGAGCTTCTTTATGTTCTCCCTCTTCAGGTGATTCCTTCTCTTCCCCTGCTTCTTTACCTAAAGGTATAGACCTCACCTTTACAGGCTGGAGACATCAGTCACATACATTGCTCCCTTGTCTGTTCATCCATCCGTGCATCCATTCATCCATCCATCCATCCATCCATCCATCCATCCATCCACCCATCCATTTGTTCCATCAACTCCTCCTGAGCTCAGGGTAGCATACTGACTACTGACAGGAGATCAAATATGTATACACATGATCTCACCCCCTATTTCCCAAGACTTCACAAAGTTAAACCAAGCAGAAAAGCTAACACTACATAGCAAAAAGGAGGGGAGCAGACAGGAATGTTTTTCATTCCATTTGGGGGAAGGCTAAGGCATAAGGGATTCCCTGGTTCAAGGAGAGGGCACTGATGCTGGAGTAGATGAAAGATGCAGCTGCCAGGCCTGAAGCTGAGACCCTTGGCACACTGGCTTCATCCTGGGTGGTCAAAGGAGATGATCTCAGTATGGAAACTTCCAAATACAACTCAGTACCCAAACAAGGAAGCTAAGTTCCTAGGGTCAACTGCTGGTAAGAGCCACCTTCTTCCCCTATCTCCTTTTGTTTTTTATCTGCAAGTCTTGTTTCCTGGCAGTCCATGGGGTACATGCTAGAGAGCAGGCCACCAAGGCAAGGTTCCTAGCCTCATCCCTCAGGGCTGTAGCCTCTGCAGGAAGCTCAGCTAACCCAAACAGCATCTTGCTGAGAGTGAATCGAAGGTAAGAATACACTTCAGCCACCAGGAGCCTGTACCTGTAGCACTGCAGGCCTTCTCACTTCTGTGTTCACCAAGGGATTTTCGGTAAAATGATTTTGTAGTAATCCTTCATGCATGTAAGGGTCCCGTGCGCAGGGTTGGGGTGGTGGTGGTAGGGAATCCAACTATCATAAATTATGGGGTTTTATCCCGCCTTAGATTCTTAGAGTAAGCCTTTCTGTCTGACAATGTAGTGGGATGACAGAGAGGAGTTCAGCCCAGACTAGAATGCACTCCCAGAGACCCCAGTCACCCCCTATGACATTCTGGAACCTAAATGCACCTCAGGTTTGGTAGCTGTCTGAAGTGTACAGACTTAGAAGCTCTTCAGGAATATATAATGCTAACACTCAGTTCTTAAGCACTATTTTCAGACAAAGCTCCAAGTCCATGCTGTCGGACATAGGGAGAGTTCCACTAATGCTGTCCACTGGTAATGCTGTTTACTGCCCCTTATTTCCATTTTGTCCCTTGTACCAGTGAAGCTTGTAATTTTTTTTCTACTACACTAGATGACTATGGTTCAAAATCAAAACATGAAAGAAAGGAAAAAAAAATCTAAGTAAACTAGATTAGAGAACTGTGGCAGACTTTCTTCATCTCCATGAAAAATGATCACAGGAAACAAGATACATAATCAGGAGGAAGATGAATGCCATGTAAAATTGTCCTCTCCAAATAAAAGGCAAACCACACCACATTCTTCCCATCACCGCGTCACGGAAACATGCACATCATGGCTTTGAGCCTGGAGTGTGTGAGGAACCCCTGCAGACACGGAGATTTGGGGAGCTGTAGGGTGCAGAAACCCACAGTGCCAGAAAAGCAGAGATATGATGGTATTTTAAATGTTTTGACTGCACAGAAGATAGGATCCGAAGTCAGAGCATCCGTGGAATACTTGATGGGCTGTAAGCAGCTATGTGAGCTGTCTGCTCCCCAGCCATCAGCCCTGAGACCAGGACAAGTCAGAAGGGAAGAGATGGGTGTGGCAAGGATATGGACCACCCACTTTGTATAGGGACTTTTCTGGATCTGTGATGCTGTTTGCAACCCTGGGAGGTTGGTGTTCTGAAACACATGTCTGGTCAGAAAAATGTTTTAATCACTTCCTCTCATTCCTCCATAACAGAGTAGGTTGTCAAGGAAAATTGAACAGTCCACACCCCTTATTCCAAAGCAGTATATTAGAATATAAATGGTTGAAGATTACATTATGACAAAATGATTCTCAATTTATTTTGTATATTAAAGCCAAATTATTCCACACATCTGTGTTCCTACTCGTATCACTCTTAATTGGCAAGCGACAGAACAATGTGGTTGTCCATGCAAATGGATGAATCAATAAATGAAATGTGGGGTATGACCCACATTACATTACCACAAGTGAAAAGAGTTCATCATCCATGCCTGCACACTCTATGTCCTGTCTGTGAGATGTATAGAATAGGAAAATTGATACGGAATTAGAAGGGTAGTGGCCAGAGGCCATGGAGAGGCAATGGCATGGTGTTGTGGTGACTGGATGCACAGTATTATGGGTATGCTTAGCACCACTGAACCCCACAATCAATGATGATTGCAAGAGTCACACTGAGTGATATGTGTATTATTGTATGTGTATTATTATTATGTGTATTTTATCACAACTGAAATTTAAATCCTTCAAAACTGATTTTTTTTTTTAGTCTCAATATTACTTATGATGTTTTATTACCTTAGAAGTATAGGAAAGAAACAAAGCTAATAATAGTCACAGTCTCTGGAGGCCATATTCTCCCATCCTCAGGAGGTCCTTGCTTGGCCTCCTTGCCGCCATCACTCTCAGGGTCGGGCGCTGCTCTTCCTAGTTTAGGAAAGCCAGGTCTTCACATAGATAGTGTGAGGACCAGCACAAGTCTTACAGCTGTGACTAAGAGTCATGCATGTGATAACCTTAGCCCTTCTTCGAGGTGGATAAATGCTCTTTGCAAATCAGGGCCACTTTGCCAGGCACCAGCTGGTTTGGGCAAGAAACCCTCCTAGGATCCCGCACTGCCTAAGGTCTAAAAGTAAAACAAACATTACCTCTGTGTGGTACCTTCTTTCCTTCTTCCTGGATACAGGAGCCTGGCTGCCACACTGCAATCATTCTTAGTTTGACTAATTCTGCATTTGAATACAAATGCCCAACTCGTGTTGCATAAATTAAGTAACATCTCATAAGGCACTGTTTCCATTCATTTTCTTCCTTCTCTCACTCATGTCTCCTTTTCTCTTCTCTCCTCTTTGCTTTCTCTATCCCTTCCTCTCTGTACCTCATTTGTTTTCAAGTCTTCTCCAGGCTACAGATGCAGATGTGAAAGTCCTTGCTTGCCAGGACTCCAGAGCTCAGCCTGGGAAAGTTGAATCAAACTGTTGGTGACAGCAGGGCAGGTGCAGAGGAGATTTGTGATGGTTTGTGATGGAAGCCTTGGGGGGGGGGGGATGGGGTGCAGGCAGATCTGGAAAGGTTTCAGGGACAGTGGGAAGACTGAGATGCAAGAACAAAGGGAGGTGCTGGCCACTGTGATAATCATGCAAGTACAAAGATCTTTTAGCCATGGCTTCAGCATGTACAAAAGTGTGGAGCTGACCACTAGGAGAGACAGCCTAAAGAGAGACAAGCTGGTACATGTATTCATACACAGGGTAGGAAGGAATGCCTCCGCATCTTGTTCTTCCTGCGTGGGAACATCTTTGTCTCCAAGCTACCTTCATTTTGTTTGTCTATCTATCTATCTATCTACCTATCTATCTATCTATCTATCTATCTATCTATCTATCTATCTATCTATCATATATAAGCCTTATAAAAGTACTTTGAGCATTTGAGTGTTGCCCAAATTATGCTCATTGAGACAGATTTTCCAGGAGAACACAAGTGAAGACAGCATCTTGGGAGACAGTAATGGTGCGAGGGGTTGTTTGGTTCTGCAGATAGGGAAACTTTGTTGGCATAATATGCATGGGGTCCTGGTTCAGGATGCTGATTTATAGGGAGCAACATGTCAATATATTCATCCTTAATAGAATGACTATGATACCACTACTACTACTACTACTACTACTACTAATACTAATACTAATACTAGTAATAAACTATGTCCCCATTAATAACTTTACATTTTAAATGATGATTAGAATAAGAAGAATTATAACTGCAAATATAATAACAATACAAGTGGAGAACCCCAGTTCCAGAATGCTTGCTACATCTAAAGTTTCTGCTAAGCCTTTTATTTCATTTGTTTGATAACACTCACTACAGCTCTCCCAGGTAGTCAATGCTTATACTGGTTTGATGGAGGAAGAGATTGAAGTTCAGAAAAGTGAAGCAAATTGTCCAACATCACACAGCAAAGAAAGTGAAGCAAATTAAACAGTTCTGATGAAAGACTCTGACTGGAATGTATCTGCAGTATGTTACTGACTGCATGGCTCAGTAAGATCCTTCTCAGCTTCATGTCTCTCTTCTTTCTATAATAGAACTACAAAGGTTTGCTCTCACTGAGTTTTGTGACAATTAATAAACGTTATGGACAGTGGAGTGTTTCCTGGCCATAAAGCTCTTCGGGAGAGATGCCAGAATTCTCAATGTCACTAAATGAATGAGAGGTTTTGGAGACTCTGCACATTGTAGAATGAAGAATACTCCCGGGTTTGTGTGCCTTTCTTTTGTTAGTTCCTATGAATAGTTATGAGGGAAGTGGCATATTCATAAAATAAGGTGATCCCTTTCCCTTCCAAATCATGGATGGTCAGATTTTCCTTTGGGGCATTTCTCAGCCCAAGACCAGCAGGAAAAGCCCACCAAAGGGAAACTTGAACTCTACATGACTGATTCTTTCATTTCTATTATAAAATCTCTGCAGTGATCTTCTCTTGGTTTGCTCTTTGTGATTAGCTACCCATGGTCCAAATTGCTTCCAAAATATTAAATAAATAATTTCAGAAATAACCAATTCATAAGGTTTAAATGACTCAACACCCCACTCCGTATTGTCCAGGACTTGGGTTGTGCCTCTGACTATCATATGTACATAGTTTATACTATCCAGCTGCTCATCTGCTAATAACATAGCAACCTGCATAGTTATCAAATGGGCTGTCATGGTACCAGAGTGCTGGTGTTCAAATAATCTTGATTTTTTTCCCCCTAACAATGGCCCCAGTGTGCAAGGGTGGTCATGTTAGTACGTTGGATATGAGAAAGAAAGAAAAAATGGTAACATACTTCCTCTCAGTGAAAATGTGAAAATTCTTGACTTGAGAAAAAGAAAAAATGCTGAGCTTGCTCAAGTTTATGGTCAGAGTGAATCTTCTCTCCCTGAAACTGTGAAGAAGAAAAAGACATTTGGGTTATTTTTGCTACCACGTCTCCTGTCCCTGCAAAACTCACAGCCATGGTGCTGTAATGAGCTGGGCTAAATAAGAAGAAAATCACATTCAATCCGAATGTGTACACATATGAATAAAACAGTGTGCAAAATTTAGTACTGTGAGTTCCAGGGGGTCTCCTGGGGTGTCTTGGGGAGTAACCCTCACAGATTAGGTGGAAATACTGTATTATCCTCTCTAGTTTGCTACACCAAGCTTACTGCTCTCCTCATTTTGCAGTTAAGGCAACTCCAGCATGGAGGGTGAGTAACTCCCTGGAGGCCCCCACTAGGAGGAAATGATAGAAGAAACTTCCATTCAGACCCTGCCTCCCCACCCTGACTCTTAATTACTACATAGTACTGCCTCTCTCATCAGCAGAACAATTAAGCTGTTACGATTTTCCACAGTGTCCTGGAAAAGAGAGCTGTTTACCCTTTTTAATGCAATTCACCTGACACACTTAGAAAACACATAGGATGAGCCAATTTACCCTGACAAAAGGAGAAGAGTAATTAGTTAATGACAATTGATTTGGGCCTCCTCCATCATCCCCAGGGGGCTGACACTTCAGAGTGCTCCTCAACCCGCTCCACTACCCTGCATTCACAGCTAGCCATCGCCCCTCCACCACCACCCCCCAACACCAAATGAATGAATCGAACCTTGGGCACGTCATTAGCTGGGAGGAATGTCCCCTCTTCTTTTACATTTGAACTCAGCATCAATTTCATCCAGTTAGGGGTGGAAACAGAAAACCGAAGAAAAGAAAAGAGAAAGAGCGACTCACCAGGATTTTGAATGGGCAAAAGAAGAAAGAATAGAAAGAAAGAAGGAAAGAAAAAGAAATCTCTCAAAAGGCACTTTTATTTCATTGTCTTCAGGCCGAGCTTTGTGTGCCGTCAGGGCTGTGTGATTAGCCAGCTGTTTAGCTAGCTACAGTATCGATCTGCCTGTCACACATTCTTTGTCTGTCCAGAACAAGGGAAGGTGCTGACCCTTCCGTGGAAGCCTTGTGATGGGTCTGAAATCTGATAATCGCTTGCTCCAGGAAGGTTTCATTTTGTTCTTTCATGTATACTCGACAACTAGTGCGCCTTTGATGTCTCTCCGACATGCCAACTTTTACCACCTCCACCCCCAACAGCTTCCATGCGGAATAAAACAGGCGCCCATTTCTCTTTGCTGGAGCTTAGACGTTATCATGGTTCCGATTTTTTTTTTTTTTAAGTATTTATTATGATGTGTGGGTTTTGAAATAAAGGAAAAACAAGCATAGAGACTTTGAATGCAGAGGCTAGCCATTTGTTCCGAACTGGAGGGATAAGACTTTAGATGAAGTGAAGTGTGATTATGTGGTAGCTATCAAATTCCCTGGCTTTGAAACCAAAAGCTGCACGCTGGGTCTGGTTTTAAGCACAAAGCCTAAACAGAGAGAAAGGAAAACATTCTTCCCTCTATCGCTTTGTGGTCTTCACACAATAGAATAGAGATGAGTGAGCCTGGATTTGTTGAACAGTGGGAATTATAGTCCAACAGTGTGGGGTTTAGTAAAACCCACAAATATGCAGTTTTATCCCATGCTTTCATTCTGACCGGTAAGCTTCCTGATATTTTAATAAAACTTACCGTAGGCTGCTGATTGAATTATATTTATCAAAGGATCGGTGAGGCAGTTTAGAAGGAAAATATGCAACTTATCCTGAGACCCTGCCTTGGAGCTACTCAGAGGAATGTTCACCTCTGTTGGGGTTTGTAATCCAGTCACTGGTGAGCCTTCAGTTTCCCCTTCTGAGGGAAGTGAAGGAGGTGAGAGTGACTGAAAGAGCTGCACAAAATAAGACAGGGCCACCTTTCTTGCCTGAAAAAAAAAAAAAAAAAAAAAAAAAAAAAAAAAAAAAAAAAAAAAAAAAAAAAAAAAAAAAAAAAAAAAAAAAAAAAAAACCAT
>NC_034590.1:66563306-66579914 GCF_900095145.1 Mus pahari
TGAGAGTGACTGAAAGAGCTGCACAAAATAAGACATGGCCACCTTTCTTGCCTGAAAAAAAAAAAAAAAAAAAAAAAAAAAAAAAAAAAATAGAGAAAGAAAGAAAAAGAATAAAAAAAAAAAAAAGAATAAAACCATGCTCCAAAAATCTGTTATGTGAGTCTTTTATGTGTTATTCTCTTGAAGAAAAGAACTTAGTTAAGAGATAAAGACGGTTCAAGTAGAAGTTTATTTAACAAAGTAGAAAAAAATGCTTTAAAGAAAGATCTCTAAAAGAGAGATCAGGCTCCCCTGAGGCGGGAGCAGCCTAGTGGGTTCTGCGGTGTGGATTCTGGAGACATTTTTTTTTCCTATGAGGCAGGAGGCATATTCATGGGATAAGATAACCTGTTTTCCTCAAAAATTCCCGAAAGTCTGGACCTCCCCCTTACAGCATCCCTTCCCATGATTTTCCAGAAAAGCCCACAAAGTGGGGAGTGATACCTCCACGATCACCACCAGTATGCATGTAGGAAAAAAAATGGTCTTAGTTTCTGATATAGTGGGAACAACCCTCCTGTAGCTGCAAGGACGTTTATACCCAAAGACTGCTAACAGATGCAGACATGGAAATGCAGCTGTGGCTCTCCTCAGTTGCCAGGCGTCTAGCTCCTTGCCCACTTAGTATCAGACCCAGAGCAGCTCAGCAGGTTCAGAACACCTGACTGCAGTGTCCTAACTAAGAGAGGGTATGAAGGGACACGTATACCACTCTCTAAAATCAACTGTTCCTGCTGACATTATTTCTTTCATCCCAAGGTGAATTGAAATGGTGGTGGGCATGTGTGAAATGAAGGGCATGTGTGACTTTTCGATTCCAGGCCCTACCTCCCAGCACCATGCACCACAAGCTGGTCTAATCAATATAGGACAGAAAGCCAGTTAGATTGGCTTAAAAACCCATGTCCCAAACTACAGTGCCTCATCAAACAGAACACTATGAGGTAGTCCCTTTAGGAGGACTGTGACGATTGTAGTGACAGCTCCATAGCACTGCCAGGATGGTGACTTATTCTCATCTTTGAACCTTCCTTAATTTGGGCTCCATCTAACTTTGCAGAAGTCACTAAGATAGGAAATTCATGGAGATCTGTTCTTCTCTTCCTTTGACATCTTCTCACATTTCTGAAGTAGACAGAGCAATACTATTATATATTACAGTCTCACAAAGAAACCTTGGGCCCTGCCTTTGTGATCCCCTGTCTGACTCAGAAATTCCCTGTATTGCTTATCAGTTCCTTCAGGGTAAATCTCAGCTTCCTTAAAATGATCTCCTGGTTTTTTTGTTTGTTTGTTTTGTTTTGTTTTGTTTACTATTAATTTCTCTTCCATTAAAGCCTATGACTTTTTTCTTTATAGCATAGCATCCTGAAGAAGACAAGCAAAAGGGAGCTCTCAAATGAGGCTACTCTTCTTCCTCCAGATGATGCAATACTTGGACCCCTTGGTCAAATCCATGTATAAATCTATTTAAGAGCCTTAAATAATATGTGCTATAAACTAGCTGTTTCACAGATGTCAATTCATTTAATGCTCAAGATTATACTTTGAGATAGTTTCTGTGGACCTGATATAGAGTAGAGAGACTTAGCATCTAGTCCAAGGTCATTCATCTAATAAGATATTGAGTTAAGGTCATGAGCTCATTCAATCTGCTTTAAATCAATCCCGCTCTTGTTGTTGATTTCCTAAATGTTATTAAATCTTTTCAAGTTGTCCAATGTGTTAGGAGCACCTAATTTTAGTTTTACTCTTTTTCTTCTAATAATTTAATGCTCAGTCTTCAGACAGAAAGCTTTCCTCTGATATAGATAATATAAAGATGATATTTTGTCACTATTCAAATGGAGTATGACTTCACTATAGCTTTGTTAACGTAAAAGGTTGGAATATAAAAACCTGACATACTTATAAGAGGAATGCATGTATACGCACTCATTACATTCTATAATAGAAAGAAATATCCAAGGTAGAGAGTCCTGGAAACACCTAATTATTTTAGTACACAGAGTAAAAACACTTTAGTATAACACATACAAATCAAGGTTGTATTCCGATGGACACTAGCTATGCATAAAATCCTGACACAGTTATACAAACCTGAATAACAATGGTTACTAAAGCCATACAATTCAAACTCTAGGATTTTCCAAAAGTCAATTTGAGAGGTGGCATGGGGTTAGTTTCTCTTTCTTAACTTTGTTTGTATTGTGCCATAACTCATAGTACAGACTAACTTGACAAATTTTCACACATTGCATAGATATGGAACCATATAGAATATATGGAAACATTCTTTTGACTTCTGTCAACAGAGGTCAGGTTTTGATGCCAATGTCATGTTTGTGATATAAGATGAAGCAAATGTCACTAAGTCATAAGCAGATGCTTCCTAAATCGCACTAGAGAGCTTGGGAAACATCTGGAAAAAGGAAAATAGAGAAGATGCTTGAGTCATCATGGGAGATTTTGATCAAATGGGAAGAAATTAGTAATACTGGATCCATGATAAAAAAGTAAAAGTCTCACCTTGCTATAACTCAGTACAGAAACAAGGCCAGCACTGGCTGGTAAGATATATTCTGACTCCTACAGAGGGAGAGCATGGAGATTTCTGAGCAGTACTAAATAAAGCAGACAGACATATGCAAAGTTTGGGAAAGAATATAAGATGATTTATATAAGGTGGTACATGAAATTGAGCACCAGATTAGCATAATCTTCTAAGCCTCTCCACACACAATCTCAGCATCAAATCAAATGAGTATTTTCATTGTTCTCCAAATCCTCAGTCACTACCCTCCTATGAGTCTACTAGAGGACCTTTCTAAGTGGTAGCTGCTTAGATCAGTCCTCCTCAACTTCAGTATGTTTCATCTCAAAACTATACTACCTAGTGTATTTAAGCCTTCCACGAGTGCATTTTCCGGAGGGAACTCTAGGTAAACGTATGCATATCCTCCATCCAATTGGCCATTTAGGTTAAATCTAAGCACTCTAGGTCTGTTTAGACTCACCTTGCACTTGACTTTCCTGCACTCCAGAGTTTCCCTCCCTTTCCTGTAGGTGATTTTCTTATTCTCTACCGAAATCCCACTCCTCTATCAAGTCCATGACAACTGTCACTCTGAAAAGTCACTTTACCAAAAAGAATCTACAATCTCCACATTCAACATATCAAGATCCTATATGGCTTGAAGCCGTTGTCTCACTGTACTATATTAGCTGGCTGTATACTGGTTATTGCTTATGCTGGCTCCACTGCAAGGCGTATGGCCGCTACAAGGACCAGGAGGAAAATGGGGACAGTCTGCACTGGGTTAAAAGAACTGAGGTTGCTATGTAGGCTGACTTCCTGGTGGGAGCCACCTGCCCAAGTCTCAGGTTCCATTGGTGGGTGGCAAGGATCATAAATTTGGTCTTAATGAGTTTCTACACCATTCTCTGAATGGTTTTCATTGGAAGGCAGACATAGCAGCTAGAATCTCTAAGTCAAAGTATGGGGTTGTCAGAATGGTCACCTATACCCATCTTCTTCCTGTCCCTCATAAGCTACTGTCATGTATTAGCTTCTATTTTTATATTTCTTATGTGTGGATTTTTATCTGGCACAATTAGCCTTAAACTACAAACTCGATAGGTCATCACACGAGCCCTTAGAAACAGAGAGTTTTCTCTGGTGCCACTAAAGGTTTGCCAGAGAAACTGAAGTAATAAAAAACATGTGATAAGAATTAAGTTTCCCATGACTGAGTTGAAAGAGCCCATTTGCAAAGAGCTGAGACTGGCTTCTAGAAGTAGAGAGCGTGACTGATGGCTAGGATGGGACCCAAGTCCTATGACTGTAAGGAAATCAGGCAGGCTAGCAGTCTGAGCAAGTTTGGAAGAGATTATTTCCAGAGTGGAACCTCTAGATGGGAAAAGAAGCTAGAGAACACCTTGACTTGAGCTTCAGACACCCAGATAAAATGTGTCCATTTTAACACCTGAAACGTGACATAATAAATGTGCTGTTTTAATTTCTTACATGTGTGGTAAATTGCTACTTTGCAATAGAAACTCAAGGCAAGATGGTACTTACAACTCCCTGTGGTAGGGCATTTGTGGCTTCCCAGAATCTTCCTAGGTTGGAATGCTCTGGACTAACCTGTTCAACCCTGATCACATGGACTACACACAGCCAAATGATAGGTATGAATGTGGACCAGCCAAAAAAGTCATAAACTATGATTTCATAAATTGTGAAGATAAAATGAATTGTGGGGTTTGTTGTTGTTGTTGTTGTTGTTTGTTTGTTTGTGGGTAGGGCCCTTCTTATGATTTTTGGAACTAAATAGTGCAGTGCTTGAGTGTGGATTTTGTACATGGTGATGTCATCTCCCAAGGTCAAAATGTTGGGCATGTCTTATAGAAAGCAGTATATAAAGAGGAAGAGTCATCGAGCCAATAGACAAGAAACAGGTTGTTTTCCAAACCTTGACTCCATTTTGAGATGTTCAGTAACAAAAACCGAATGACCCTTGAAGAAATAGGCTTAAGTGGGGGATGGTTCTACTTGTTAGGCACAGAATGCCAAGTCATTTGAGACATAGGCAAGGAAAATTAGGATAGCCAGATCAATGGCCGAGCCCAACTGCTAGAAACATTGGGTCTTCCATCCTACTGTGCTGAGGTTTCTCCCCACTGAGTCTGTCTTAGAAATCTCCTCAGCACTAGAGCAGAACTGGGAAAGGCAGCCTAAGGACCTGTCCCCTTCCCCTCTAGAGTGTCACTTGAAAATTCTTCTCTGCAGGACTATCTCATTGATCTTTGCTTCCATAGCACTAGTAGCAAAATCTAGAATAAGTGAGTTCACACTATTTGTCAAGTGGGAATTGTAAAAATCCCTTGTGGTGTGGAATTGAAAGTGGCCAAGCGACCTGTTTTGTCGCTTTCATAATTTATTGTGCTTTAATGGAAAGATCTGAGGTTTGTAGCCAGAAAGACACAAGTTCAGGTCTTGGTCAGCATTATTAACCTTCATGAACCTTATTCTCCCGAGTCTCTGCTTGCTAGTCTTGTAAGACAGCAGCACCGAACAGGAAAAATAGCTTGTGCCTGCAGAGCCGCTCCAGTCAACCCTGTGTGTGCTTTCAAATCATAGAGCTGCTGAGTTAATCTAGGAAATATTGCAGCGTTCGAAACAAATATGTGGTCTGGTTTGTGTCTTCGATCATCCTTGTGGCATTTATGTTCTTGTTCTTTTTGAGATGAGGATTAAGTCTTGATTAGTGTCAAATCATTACACTTTGGTTCAACATGGTTTGAATTCAAGGTACTGCAGAATTTAACCACCTCTCCCTTCTCTAATTGCAGTTCTAATTGCAGTGCTGGAAATGGTCCACACATATTGTTATTAGGCTTCATCTTTAGACTTTCTTTGTTTAAGCAAAATGAGGACTTCGAGGACATCTCAGAGACACCACAAGAACATAACACTATCATGAGCCTTACTACAACCAAGAACATAGTCTCCTTTCCTTTCCAGTTATGCGTATGTACTTAGTAAATTGATCTCTTCATTCATGATGCAGGGTATAAGTAGAATATACCCCAGTGGGGACATGGAACCTGAAGGGGCTACCGACTATATCCAGGCAGAAGCCCCAGAGGAGGGATAATGAGACCAAACCATCCACAAAACTTTTGGCCCAAAACGTATCCTGTCTAAAAGAAATAAAAAGATGGAGCCAAGACCAAAGGAAAGGCCAATCAATAATTAGCCAAATTTGAAACCCATAACATGGACAAGCAGCAATTCCTGCCATTATTAATGATACAATGTTATGATTACCATCAGGAACCTACGATGACTGTCCTCTGAGAGGCTCTACCCAGCAGCAGACTGAAACAGATGCAAATACCCATAGCCAAACATTAAATGGAGGTCAGGGACACTTATGAAAGAGATGGGTGGAGATTAGAGACCCTGAAGTAGACAGGAACCCCACGGGAAGACCAAGAGTCAACAAACCTCAATCTCTGGGAGCTCTCAGAGTCTGAACTATCAACCTAAGGACATACATTGGTTGGAATGAGGCCCCCATGACACATAGGACACATACACAGTAGTCAGGAAGCTCAGTCTTCATAGCTGCCTTGTCTACCCTCAGTGGAAGAGGATGTGCTTAATCTGGCAGTAACTTGATGTGCCAGGGTATTGAGATAGTCAGGGGACCCCACTCTCAGAGGAGAAGGGAGGGGGAGTGGAGGAGAGAATCTGTGAGAAAGAGATTGGGGGAGCAGTGTTTGAGATGTAAATAAAAAAATTAATAACAGAAAAAAAATTCGCAAAGTATTGGCTGGCTATCTAAGGTTTAGAAAATAAAAATACCTCATCTTCACATCAAACCATTAAGTTAACTACCCTCACAGTCATTTTGTCAGGGAAGACATTGGTAGTAAAAGAAAACAGGAGCTTTATATTTAAAAAAAATTAAATTACCAGGAGGACTAGAGAGAAGGCTCAGCAATTAAGAGTGCTTGATGCTCTTCCATAGAATCCAAGATTTGTTCCCAGCATACTTCAAGTGAGCCATCAAACCCCATAACTTCAGGTCAGGGTATCAAATGCCTTTCTCTGACCTCTATACATACCTATATGCAATCCACTCACACAGAGAAGTACACATACACAGAAATAAAACTTAAAATGGAAAAAAAAAAAAAAAGAGCTGAAACAGGCCAAGCCCTGGAGATAGCTGGTTATCTTGCACAAAGACAAAATCTAGGAAATGATGATCACATGATTATATAGCTTTAAGTATCTCATTTCCTATGTACAACCACCATGATGTTTTGGCTTATAAATGTTTTTTCCTACAGTATTTGCATTAAAGGAAAGATTAAGAATATTTTGTATATCTTTCAAAATAATGATTTAAGATTTCTCTAACATCTGTAGCCAAGCGACACACGTGACCTCATTCTCCTGTTTCCCATGCTGGCTCTATCAGGAGTATTAGTGCATGGTACTAGGTTTAGGGAATTAGCATCAATACAGCATCAGTCTCTACACCTCCAGCATTGACCTTAAAATTTAGCATGCATGAAACTTGTACTTCCCTCTAGATAGGGCTGTGAAATGCAAACAGTAGCAGACAAAACTTCACAATGAGAAGACAGTGCAAAGAAATCATGTGTTTCTCCAGAGCCACAGAGCAATTAGAGAGCGGTAATACTGACGTCTGTGGCTGCCAAATTTACTATACCTGTCACTTCATAAATATAGAAACATTTGTTCATTCACCTACTCTTGTATTCAACCATAGAAGTACTATTTATGGTATCAGTAACTACAACAGCCATTGTTTTCATGACAAACAGCATGGTAAGCCCTTTCCTTGCAGGATATCATTGAACTCAAGCAACCACTCCCTGATATAGGTGGTGTGTTTTTCAAATATTATAGATAAAGAAGTGAAGCTCAAAGAACCTAAACATCTTGCCCAAAGTCACACCAACAGTGAGTGGTAGCTCCAGAAATGGAATTCAGGTTTTTGTTTGGTTTGGTTTTACTTCAGTGAAGCACATATAAATTTACTCCTACGTGTATTTCTCATTCTTTCAACAACAGTGGGGTCTACTAAGTATCATACACTAGTCAGAGCTTGAGAGACAACAGTGGTAAAATCTTTCCTTTATATCAGCCTTCAGATTAACATGGACTCAAAAGAGACATGAGATAATATTGGATTTAACTGAGTTACATTGGATTAGATTAGAGGGGGTTATATTTGAATTTATTTGATTGACCTTGAATACAGCTGAGTGCGTTTCTTACAGAAAAATGACGGGATAAGAATAATAAAGATATGTGGCTGGATAGAGTGCTCACTGGCTAACAGGCTTCTTATGAAAGTACAAGAACCTGAGGTTAGGTCCGAATCCATATAAAGGATATGAACATGGTTACATACACTGGTAACCCCAGCAATGGGAGGCAGGGAGAAGAGGATTTCAGGAGCTTGCCTGGCCAAGGAGTCTAGCCAAATGGCTGAGCTAAGGGTTTAATGAGAGACTCGACCTCAAAGAAAAGCTAGATGAAAAGGAACTGGAGACATGGCTTCACAGTTAAGAGAACTTGCTGCTTTTTCAGGGGAATGAGGTTTAGTGCACAGTACCCACATTAGGGAACTCATATTAGCCTGTGATTCCACCACTAGGGAATCAAATGCCCTTTTGTGGCCTCCATGGGCACCTGAATGTGTGTGTATACACATACATGCACACAGAGAGATAGATGGATAGATAGATAGATAGATAGATAGATAGATAGATAGATAGATAGATAGATGTAGATAGATTAATAGGTTGATAGACAGAGATAGATCTTTAATAAACAAGGAGGAGAACAATGGATAAAAATACCAGCTCACAACCTCTGACCACATTTGCTCATTCATGCAGATGTCCAAACATGCACATACTACATACACACAAATAAATAAGATAGAGTTAATAGAATAAAAAATAATAAATGTCTTTTGTTCTGAAAATGGTTCCCACAGGAAGTGAGTAAACAATTATTAATTTTCTATGACCCTTAAGCAAATCAAATGGTACTCATCTATGACAGCAAGGGCATTTTGGGTATATTCAGTCAAAAGCATCTGACCCTGGTCTTTAACCTGCTGAACACGGCATTCCTTTTTATAGAGATCACCAAGTACTAAGTCTAATGCCCTACAAAGAGAAAAGCCTTCACACAGAAAAACCTCATTCCTTGTCTGCAATTTCAGCTTGCTATTTATGTGCCCTTGTGCTGATTAATTACCAAGGCCCCAAGTACGCACTTCTGCAAACTGGGGCTAATGACATCTACATTAGCGAATTTGGATGAGAATTAATGATTTTCGTGCAGATGTACAAGCTCTATTACTTGACACAAAGGAATCACTCACTAAATATTACCTTCACCTTCATTTCAGTTCTGCCCCCAAACATAGGCCCCTAGTGATCCTGAAGAGTATCTACTTAGCATTTCATAAACTACAGTCTATAAAACAGGGGTACTAGGGACAAATATGCTAGAAAACCCTGCATACCCTGCTCCCACTCTGAAGATTCACAGTGGATATTGGCATATAATGGTTGTAGGAAGGCCTGCTGTACAAAACAACAACAACAACAACAACAACAACAACAACAACAAAAAATAAAACAAAAAAACCAAACAAAAAAACCAACCAAACAAAAACAAACAAACAAACAAAAAAAACCAAACAGCTATTTGCTATGAGCTTTGCATATTAATTTATCACTGCAATTTTACCCACTCATATGAGTATCTGCCAACTCACTTTATTGTGTTTTTTATTTTGTTTATTTATGAAATCCTGGATTACTTCATTTTCTTTCTAGTTAATCAGTGGGTGAACAGATGAATGTATGAAGCTATTTGAAGAAAGCAATGCCATGCCACATCTACAAATTTAATGTGTTCCAACAAGAGAGTCAAGATTCTAAGGGTTCTTTGCCCTTCGGGAAAGCAAGGATGCTTTTGGGAGTGCTCCCTCCTTCTATTACTGAGTTCTCTGATCTCCTTCAGAGCAGATGGCTCCTCTCTGTTACCTAATACACTGGTCACGGCAGATTCTTGGGAGCCGGTTCTTCTTTACATTGCAAATGATGATGATGATTAACTGTGTGCTCTCTGAGCTCTTGGGTTGAACACACATGCCCAAGCTTTTGTCTGACTTGGTCTGTTCTAACAGTTCCTGCCACAAAGCCCACCGTTCCCGTGTAGAACTGGAGATTTAAAGTTTAGCTAATACACGCCCCAGTCTTTGCCTGTGTTCCGTTTCCCCTGCTAAGCTTTCACCTAGCTTCTTCCCACTGGAGTTTCTTACTTCCCCGTTGTGTGCTCATCCAGCATTTCTGATATCAGATAGAAAGTAGTTGAGTGGATTTTCTGACTACACACATTTTAGCAATGTTACCTGTTAGGTTAGTGGATGACCATATTTCCCAACTGTGAAATAAGGTCATTATTGACATTGTTTGCATGATATTATAATGGCTGCAACATCTATGTTTAATCCTTCTCAAAGCCATCCTGAAATGAATGTTACCAGCATCACTTTTGCTAAGCCTGTCAGTCTGTTTAGTCTCATGATTAGCTCTGTATAGGCTGCTCTACCAGTCAGTTAATAGCCATTATTTCTTATACTGGTTCAGCCCAGTGCTTAGTAAACACATGTGGATTTGAATTTAACTGATGACTAAGCATAGTAGTGAACATAAGTTTGACCCAGTTTTCCTTCCATGCCTATGAAAACTGTAGTTGGGACTTTAAACCTGTTAACTGTAGACTGGTGGTGTTTTTTCAGAAATTGCTTATTAAAGCTGGGGGTTATCCAAAAGTTTGATATGATCACATGACTTTACTATACAAAATTCACACTCAAGAACTGTACAGCCAAGTTCCAAAAGATAATGATAAAGCATCAATGTTTTAAGAAAGTTTGACTGTTTGGTTGAACAGCATCTTTAGATAGCCTTGAGGTTCATGCCTGAAGGTCGCAGGGTGGATATGTGTGTTAGGTATCTTTTAAGCACCATGATTGTTTTCTCTTCCTTACTTGCTTTTAGAGACATAGTCTAGTTATGTAACCCTAACTGACCTAGAACTTACTAGGTAGACCAAGCTGGCCTTTAACTTATGGCAATATTCTCTTCTCAATGTTCTTTGGCTCTGCTTCTCAATGTCTTTGGTTACAAATTTGTGTTACCCTGCTGAGCGGTGTATCTTACAGATCCTCATTGAAAGCCCCCAAGTTCTTAGTCATTGGAATCGGAGAAGTCAGTGCAAGTATGTTCCCATCATCCTTTTCCTGGCTACCTTTTTGTGGATGTACACTGCCCATTGATTCCAAGAGAGAAATCAAGTGCACAGTCCACACCTAGCAGCTACTCATCACTGCAAAGGGACCCAGGGTGAGCCTGAGGTGGGTAAGCAATAGCGGAGTAAGTTCTTTCGAGCCATATTCACTATTCAGTAAGACTTTTCTAGGCAAGAGACTGGCCTAGTAGTTGCTAAGAGTGATGCGAAAGAGAAAGCAGTGGCTCTTGATACAAGACCCACAACCTTTCCTAATTGCCTTTATTCCTCAACCCTTTGAAATGAGCTGTACCTGCATGACTCCCACAGGACCTTCCAGAACCACACGTCCCAGGTTTGTTTACTGTGAAATATGCCAAGCTCCTACTTCCCTCTGACTATACTGAGACAGAAATTAATATTTATGCAGAACACACTATGCCCAAAACGTCATAAAACAACCTAAGAAATTCTTACAAAACCTTCGGTTCTAGGTAGAATGATTCATTTTGATACGTTAAATGAGAAGATTATAAATAGCACCTACAGAGAACATGGGGCTTCTCAGGCACAGCAGGAGCACAGAGGGGGATTGCAGTGTGTATGTGTGTGTGTGTGTGTGTGTGTGTGTGTGTGTGTGTGTGTGTGTGTAATAATCGAATAATGATAAAAAACACATACTGTTCTTGTCCTCACTAGCCTGGCAGCTAAATGACTCAGCAGTAACTTTGTTTATAGGAGAGTTTCCAGTTTCAGAATAACCCTAACTACAAATAATCTCTTGGATATCGAAATGGGGAGTGGCAAGTTATGGTGCTTTAGATGTATAAGAGCAGAGTTACTTTCCTGCAGAACCTCACAACATTGTTGAATAGTAACAAAAAACTCCGTTCTTGTTAGCTAAAGACTCTCACTAATGTGAGCAGCTTAACCAATCTTCTTCATTAGAGAATGAATCCTGAACACACAAGGTGATTTCTGCAAGAGAAGTGGTCAGGTTTCTCTGAAAGACTTAAAGGAGGGAATGACAAGGTAATACCTTGTATATCTTGCAGTATGGAAGTAGATCTGGACAGAGAAGCCAGCAGGCAAAAGCTGGGAGGGAACTGAATGCCATTGAATCACCATGGGAGAAGGTGACTCTAATGATTAAAAATAAAATAAAGCCAGGCAGTGGTGGCACATTCCTTTAATCCCAGCACTTGGGAGGCAGAGGCAGGCAGATTCCTGAGTTTGAGGCCAGCCTGGTCTACAGAGTGAGTTCCAAGGACAGCCAGGGCTACAAAGAGAAAAAAACCAATATATATATATATATATATATATATATATATATATATATATATATATAATGAATGTGGAGACAGAATCACAGTCACTTCAAACATCAGAAGAAATAGCATATGCCAGAAGCATCGGGCGTAACTGGGTTAAGATGGAGGATGATTTCTATCGTTACCTATCTAGGTTCCGTGGCTTGATACTCAGAGATACTGATTTGGGAATTTCCTTGTAGGTTAGTGAGTCTGAACTTTTAAAAGCAACCAATATGACTGTGAAATAAATTGACCTAAGACAATTTTGAGAAATATTGTTGGAGCAAATAAAGAGATTTAATAACAAAGCTTTGAGGGGAAAATATAATTTTTCAAGAAGTGACAGGTGATAGAGACAGCAAAGGAAGTAAGGAGGAATTGGGGGGTGAAGGAAAGTAGCCCAGAACAGCATCCCCGACGCTGCATGTTGGGGTTAAATGAGCATGAAAGGGAGCAGAATAATTTCCAGAATTGTGTTTAAACAGAAAGTAAACCAGCTGACATGATTGACGGCATTCAGTTTATTTTCCAAATGTTTCTGATCTTCAATTAATTCCTTTGCTTGAAATTTTCAGTAGATAGGGTAGGATAGAAACAGAGACAGGATTTCCTTTTGCCAAATATTGTAATGGAAACTTTGAAGAATACACCAGAGTTGAAAAAAAAATGTTATGATGATCCCAGAGTAAGTATATCCACTTCCTAGACTCTTCCGTTAATATCGACTTAGGTGACTTATAGCTTATCTATATATCTACTCTTCCATCTGCTTTTTAGTACATTTCAAAGTTAATTGCAGACATGAACACATTTCTTCCTAAATAATTCAGGATGCACATCACTAACTAGAGTTCAATATTTGTTTACAGCTGTTAATGCACAATTTCTGTGCAATGAAATGCATGATTATTAAGTATACATTCACTGAATATTGACAATTGCATGCACCTGGGCAGCCCAAACATCCATCCAAATGTGAAACATTGCTATCACTCCCCTTCCAAGCGACAGTGTTATTCTAACCATTTCTGCTCTGTATATTTCTTCTGTTTATGAATTTCATATAAATGCAATCATACACTATGTTCTCGGCTACATAAGGCTTCATTTACCAAGCAAAATGGTTTTGAGATTCAGCCATGTTGTTGAAAGCATTTTATTCATGAATAATCAATTCAACAAATCTCCTGAAGTTTGTTTATCCTTTTTCCTACTGAAGGTTAGCTGGGCGGTCTCAGCACCGAGTGACCATGAATACCGCCTGGGGAAGTCCTTTGTGACTGTTTTCCTTTGTCCCAGGTAAATACTCAAGAGTAGAGATTTTTCTGTGTTTTGGTCCTGACCCTTTGTCAGATGTGTGTATTGTAGATTGTAATTGCACTCAGGGCTTATTATTCATCTTATTTACAGGATCTTCCCAATGATCAGTAAGCTTTCATTTTTATGAATTCAAAGTTGTCATTTTCCTTCCATGGTTACCTCTTTCAGTGGACTGTGTACAAACTGTCTGCCTATTCCAATTCAGGATAACACTCTGAGTTTACTAAAATTTTATACTTTTGTTCTACATGTAATCCATGAAGCTTCAGGGAAGTTTTTAAAATACCTTCCAATTTCATTTTGACTCTCTTGGTCTGTTTATTAGGATATAATAGTTCCTTTTGCCATTGGATTAATTTCATACTTTTCCTCACGTTAGGACCTCTCTAACTCTAGGATCTCTGTCCAGGCCTTTGACCCATCTCTTCCTTCCTATGCCCAAGCAATGCCCTCCAGAAGGTTCACAACCTTCCCAATGCTGTGACCCTTTAATACAGTTCCTCAGGCTGTGGTGACCCCAACCTTAAAATGATTTTGTTATTACTCCATAACTGGAGTTTTGTTTTGTTATGAATCATAATGTAAATATCTGATATGCAGGATACGGGTCATGACCCACAGGTGGAGAACTGTTGCTTTATATCATTGTTGTCTATGAGGTAGTACGTACAATTTTATCATTTTCAAGACTGACTTGGATGCACTGTGTATTTATATCAGTGTGAATTTCCAAATAAGATTGTCATTATATAATTGCTTCCTCAGAAAGCATCCTGTATTGTTAAGAGAATTGAGAGTTTAATACAATTGCACCAAACCATATCTTTGTACCTTATTTAATTTCTGCCCATAAATATGTCTTAATTTCAATGTAGAATCTTGCAAAAAATCTTTTCTTACACCTCCTTGACATATTTTGCATCCCAAAATATGGATTGTTTTAATTTTCCCACCACTTGATGTTATAATATGAAAAGATATGTAATTGATCTTTATGTATTAGTCTTTGATAGCCTAGCTAATTTCAGTCATCATTCTCAGTAGCTCATAAATTTCATAGCATTTTCTGGCCAAGCAACAAGGCCATTTGTAATTATCTTTTCAGTCTCTGGCCTTTTGGTTATTCATCTTGCCATTTTTGAGGATTTTATAAATGAGCCCTGTGTTTACTTCTTTTCTACCTCCTCCCTTCATTTCTCCTGTGACCCCCTGAACAATTTCACAAATCCCTAGCCTCTTATTCTTTAATGGTTACATTTTCATATAAACATGTTAACACATGCATACCAATTTCAAAATATAGCTTATTGAGTTCATATATATATATATATATATATATATATATATATATATATATGAGCTCCCTCTTGGGATTAGATAACCTATCTGGGACCTCATTCTTGGAGCTATTGATTCTGTCTCTGAAGTAGTCAGTAACTGCCTGTAGCCCTTCATCTAGGGGTGGGACCTTATGAGATTTCCCACATTTACGTTGACATGTCAATTTGGGTTGTCAATATTGGCTGTTTTGGTTTTCTTTCATTTTTTCTTTCTTTTTTCTTTTTTTCTTTTTCTTTTTCTTTTTTTTTTTTTTTTTGTAACCACAGTGCTGAGATTTCATGGGTACAGTAGCCCTATCATATATAGAAGATGCTATCTCACAGCAGACATCCTGATCCTCTAGCTCTTGTAATTTTCATCTTCCATCATGTTCTTGGAGCCTTGGGTGAGGGTTACATTGTAGATATACCAGTTAGAACTGGATACGCTGTGATTAGTTGTTTTCTGCAATTTAGCCAATCGTGGCTTTCTGCAGAAGTCAGAGTCTGTTGAAAACCAAAGAAAAAAGTTCCATTGATAAGAGGAAAGAGCTACTCTTAGTGGTGAGTAGATGGAAAAGATTGGAGAACACAGAGAGAAAGTATGCTAGCTTGCAGAAGTGGCAATAGTAGGTTTTATTGTAGAGTCCATGGTCATACAGACACAGCAGTAGTCTAGATTTATAGTACCAGACAAAGGTACATACAGGCCACTAAAGTGTTAAGCTTCTTAAGTCCTTTACCCAAATCACATCAAACTGTGTCTTCAGAACAAAGTACCAGAAGAATGAAGCCTAGTTTAGCCAGAGATATGTTACAGATTTCGCACTGTATGGCATTAAAGGCCTTTCTGAGTTTGCTTGGATCCTGGAGTTTTTCAAGGATTTGAAATTCTGAGGATTAAGGCTAGAAAATATGAGTGACCTAGTCACATCTTTAGAAAATTATATGCTACTACCCAATTTCCCAGACATACACTGACAAGTGAGGATACTACCTCAAGAGTTCGATTTTGTAAGTATAAATCTCAGGCACTGAAAGATGAGGGTGGCTCCTCACAGCTTACTCAGTGTTGAACAGAGATAAGGAACATACTCGCACTGTGAAATCACTTCAGCTTAATATGATCTAAAAATAAGAACTACTTACGCATGCATGATTATACCTTTGAATTTATATTCAACCCACAGCATTTGTTCTAAAGAAATATCAAATTTAAAACAATTAGCAGTGCTTGCTTAAATTTTGTTCAAATTACTTTATAATATGATAAATTGTGCCATCATATTTCTGGAACGTGTTATTCTAAAAGTAAGCAGGGGCAAGAAAACATCTACCTTAGTCTCAGAAACAGCACAGAGTAAGGCAAGTGAAATCATAGTGTGCAGGCCTTCTGTTATTGGGGCCTATATTAATAGATTGAGCTGAACTTACAAAACAGCCACCAGTAAGAGAGTATAATGAGGGCCCGCCTTAGTCAGGGCTCTATTATTGAGAAGATTTATCATGACCATGATAAGTCTTATAAAGGAATGCACTCAATGAGGGCTGGCTTACAGTTTCAGAGTTTAATCGTTTTTGTCATGGTGGGAAGCATGGAAACATGCAGGTAGACATGGTACTGGAAAGTAAGCTGCGAGTTCTAGAGTTCTACATCACGATCTGCAGGCATTAAGGAGAGAGAACAAGGGAAGGAGAGAGGGAAGGAGAGGGAAGGAGAGAGAGAGAGAGAGAGAGAGAGAGAGAGAGAGAGAGA
>NC_034590.1:66579985-66614662 GCF_900095145.1 Mus pahari
GAAGGAGAGAGAGAGAGAGAGAGAGAGAGAGAGAGAGAGAGAGAGAGAGAGAGAGAGAGAGAGAGAGAGACTGGGCTTGCCTTGGGCTCTTGAAAAGCTTCAAAGCCTACACCAAGTGACAAACTTCCCCCAATAAGGCCGTATCTACTCCAACAAGTGCACACCCCATGATCCCTCAAGTTGTGCGACTTCCTGATGACCAAGCATTCAAATATGTGAGCCTGTGGGAACCATTCCTATTCAAAACACCAGAGGGTCCTAGTTTTCATGTGTGAACATTTTACCTGACTTGGCTTCTGTAGTCTTCCTATCAGCTTATAGCATGGATCCTGCCTGTTCATGTCTCACGCAGAGCTTCCATCACTTGTCCACATGACTTGGAAATGTGATGAAGGAACTACAACTTAAACCCACTCTACCACATCACTCAAAATTCTATGTAATCTAGAATCCTTTAGACAGCTTGAGTTGAAAAGTGTTGGATTAAGTATCTGGTTATCAATTAATCTGTTAAATTTTATTTAAATATGTAAAATCATAAGAGGAATGAAAAATCACAGAAATACCTATGCTGAAAATTGCATGCTTCCTTTTGACTCTGGTCCTGGACCAGTGTGAAAACAATTCTCACATTTGTTTTCTCAACCTAGTCAGACATTAAACATGGGTCTTTAATATTCATTAAAAATTGGAAGTGAGGCTATTTTTCTTTTTAAATAACTGATATATTTGTATGAAAGTGTATTGCATGTAGGGTTCGTAAAACAATGGCACAAAGCATATACTCAATGATTTTAGATTAATACTATGGGAAGTAGGGAGTGTTCAAAGGGGATTTGAAAAGAAGAGCAGATATGGCAAACTCATCATCATCATCATCATCATCATCATCATCATCATCATCATCATGAAAGAGATCCTCCCTCCCAGTTGTAGGTCAGAATCCTGTGTGGTTCTAAGTTATTCCAATTGATCCCCACAACTGCAGAACAACACTATTTGTATCCTCAGAGCCACTGATCAAACTGCCTTTTGAGCTCTCTCTACCTTGGCTCTTTGAGATGAAGTCAGTGTTCCATCTGACCAGGCTTGGCTGAGCCTGGCACTCTCTCAACATAGGCTCTGAGCATCATGGCATGGACCCCATTTGCTTTGTTCCTCAGGCAGTACCACTGTCCACTGTTGTCCGATGTCTACTTTCTTGAAGACCATTGATTTCTAGACTCTGTCTGTCCTTTTATTTGCTTCAGTGTGGTGAGTAAGTTTAGTCGTTTTTAATTCCATGTTGGGTGGCAGCAAATGTCCAAATGTTTAAAAAATTAATTGCCATTTAAAAGTAACAATTGGAGATGAGCATCAGATGTTCCATTTAGAATGCTGGCTGTTATATTCTCTTTGGCGTACTCCCACTTTTGTATCTCCCATGATTTTTCTATTACTCACTGAAGAGAGCCATTTGTCACAAGACAAATTTTATATTTGTGAACATGAAGCTGGAAAGTGGCTAATATTTTTTGAGTTATTGTAACCAGGAAGCTTATATATTTTACCTAATTTATACTTGGAGGGGAAAGGGAAAAAAAGCATACATCAAAGAACTATATAAAACCAAATGCAGTTAGCAATCATCAGAGTTGAGACTGAATTAAAGCCAGATCTGACCAAATCCAGAGCTCACAGTCTTTCTCCTACACTAAAAGAGTGGACATAGCTTTAGATTTTAAGTGTTAATGAGCCTATGGATTTGGTAAAAATGAAGAAAAGCAGCCCGAACTAAGTCTTGCCTGCCCCAAACTGAGCTGTGGCTTCATCTGCTATGTAGTTCTCTCTCTATGAGAGTCATTGTTACGGTTATATTTAACAAAGAATAACAAAGAATGTATGTCTATTCACATTACAAAAGTGCTAGATTTAAACTCAAGTGTCGACAATGATACTTTTCACGTTAGAAACTGTGTTAGAAGTATATCGTGCATCAAAACCTACATTAATTCTGCGCCTGTAGCTGATCTCTTCTTTCTAATACTTTGGATCACTTCACAGAAAACTAGTGGGATGAAGGTGAGAAATTATGTCCATTTAAAAGTTGTTTTTCTCCTGCCCACACCCATTTTCATGCCTTTCCAGCGCATTTCTGTTCTGTAAGACTGAAAGCTTCATTGTGGCTAAATGTTAAGTCGAGGTTCATGACCCCAAGAGGGATAATGATGAGTATTTCCCTGAATTATGTAACTGTTGATTCTTCAATTTCTTAATGTCAATAATAGTCAACTTAAAAGTTTTTAAATCCTATTCATTATTGTTTCTCTATTAACGGTATGGATTTCATGTCCTACTCTATTATATCATTATAATTTTTCTCAAAACCTATCTACTATCTTGTCACACACATCCACCTGATCCAAGACCCCTTGGGAATTAGCATAAATGTAATTTCTGGCTTGAATTAAGAATAGTGATTATTGTGGAGCTAAAGAGGTAATGTAGACTGTTTGCTTAGCGTGCACGTGCTGGTGGACCCACATAAAACCAAGAGTGGTGGCCCACACATGTAATCCTGGAACTTGGGAGGTAAAAGGTAGTGAAATCAGAATTTCAAGGTCAGCTTCAGCTATATAGAGACCATCCTGAGCTAGGTGCAAACCTGTCTCCAACAAAACAAACAAAACCCATTGTTTTTATTGAAATGAACTAAGTTTTTTCTTTAAAATTTCTTCTAAAAAATAACCTAATATCATTGTAAGAGAGACATTGAAGTCAGTGAATAAACATCACTTTGTCAACAGGTCAAGCCAGTAGCACAATACAAGCACACCAAGACTAACAAATTAGTACACAATAAAAATTAAACTAGCTTGAAGGTCAGAGTAATTATTTCTAATTAACTTGGACAAAATATAAACTTCACCCCATTTCCTTGTGGTGTTTTGCTCTATACTATTTATTGGAAGCTGCTATGTGCTGGGAGAGACCAACAAACATGACTACCATTTTCTGTGCACCCAGTGATTACTTCAGAGATTCTAACAAGGTGTTAGCAGAAGGTGTATATTGCCTAGTAATATCACATGAGTTTAATATGTGTGCAGCTAAGGCAAGTGCCATCTCCAGAGTCATCCAGCTAGGAGACCTGAACATAAAGATTTCCTAGAGAAAGATGAGGTCAAGGCATGAAAAACAAACTGGAGTTACAGAAGAAGTTATGTGGACAAGGGTGGGGAATCAATAGAAGCCACAAGGGCATTGAGAGGAAGAACAATTCCATACTGTTAAGACAGTGTCATGCTGTGGCCACATTTCCAGCCCTGAGGGAAGGGTTTTGATGATGTCCCCTTTAGGGTGAACTGTTTCAAGAGCTATCACTCTCGGCAACTCTCTGGAATTTTAATCTATGGCTGCTGACTTTGGGAGGTGAGGGATATTAAATATCCTTACCTTGTTTTATCAACTCATAAGTCCATGAATCTTTGTTATGTGCATAAATCTTTAGGACTTTGGAACAGTTTGCTTAGTCAGGGAAAGCAGTTAAACTTATAAAGTGCCACTCGTTCATGTGTATGACAGGAAAGCCCTGACTGCATTGACTATCATGGGTAACATCTCAAGAACTCTCTTCTTATGGTTGAGAGGAAGACTTGCTCTTCCTTATCTTCTAGAGAAGCCCCTGACCACTGACTAAAACTAGTCACACAAAGGATCAGATGTTGAAGCAGCTAGGACTCCAACTATCGTTCTTGGTAACTGATTGCTAAAGTCTTCTTTTTATATATAAACTCAGAAAATCTCACTTAGAACCTCAAGTCCAAATGAACCACCTGATTAGACAGTGCATCCTTTGCCGGCCAGCACAGAGGCTCACCATGCAGGCAGGCATAATAACCTGTTTTAGGTGGCACAGAGGCAGAAAGACTGTAAGAGCCAGGGGATGGAAAAACGCCTTGAAAGCAGCATCTTCCAGACACAACAAGCCTCAGACATGTGTGAACTCACAGAGACTATGACAGCACACATAGGGCCTGCACATATCTGAGCACTTAGGGGGGCACGTGGGCACACATCCTAACCAGGAAGCTGTGACAAATTAACAACCACTTACAGATGGAAATTTTTTTATTTTCTCCAATGGAGTCTCAGTGGGTATACAAACCACTCTTAAGAAGAATAGGCACTGTGACCAACAGTAGATCACACACAGGGGAGCAGGGGGAGGGGGAGGAGATAGGGGATTTTTGGAGGGGAAACTAGGAAAGGGGATAACATTTGAAATGTAAATAGAAATGAAAAAGAAAATATGTAATAAAAAAATTTAGTTGAAAGAAAAAAGTTTCTGTTCTCTTTTCCAGAGTAAAGTTAAAATTTGGAGCTGTAGCATGGTGGTAGAGCATTACCGTACCATGTGCAAGGCCCTGAGTTCTACCCCCAGTGCCACAACAAGCAAACAGCAAACAACAAACAAACAAAGAAACTAGTGCAGAGTCTGACTTATTTCATGGAGTTCGATGGGGATTCACTGAGTTAGCAAAGAACAGTAGTTCTATATCTACATTTTGATACTAATTATTTTGTTCCATCATGCTTCTTGCTTCTGCCTCAGTCTCTTGATTTTCAAAACTAACTAATAATATCTACAGACTGAATTGTTTTGAGTTTTGCAGAATCACCAGAGAACCAGTTTTTGGCCCATTGAAACTGCTCACTATGGCCTTTTCTTTTGCTCCAAGTACACCAAGTCTGGTGTTCCCACAATCTCTTCTTTCTTCATTCTTCTCTTCCTTTGGCTGATGCTCTTCCATTGTATGTTTTGTATCCCTTTGCTTCCCAACATGCCAGTCCTCCCACCTGTCAGTTAAAGAACAGATGTTATTAGAGAGGGTTGTACCTGCAAGTTTAATGCTTGTAACAAACAGTGTCTGTGCTTCCTCCAACACCTTGAATAACAGACGCCAAAGAATAAGGAGAAAGATGTAACTTTTTCCCATTGGCCATTCTAGTGTCTCATCCATTTGGGAAAGTGCTAATGTGAAATATCCTCTGTTGTCAGTGTATTCCACAGTGGATCACAGTAGCTCTGGTATCTCTCTAGGACACGTGTCAAAGCATCCCTGGATAAGCTCTCAAAAATTGCTGTTTACTTGGCAATAAAAGGCCTTGTGTCCTTAAAACCAGATAAAATTATACACTCTAGGATCATATGACCAGCTAGCAGAGGGACATATAGGAGACTAAGCAAGGAAAACCACTTAATAGCTAAAATTGAAAGGGAAAGTTTTCTGGATCCACATGACTTTCCTATCTCATGTTTGTCCTTGTTAAATACTTCTCTCAGATATGAGCTATGTGTGCATAGGATACAGATAGAAATCCAGAATCATTCTATATGAGAGAAGGGGGAAGAAGTCACAAGAATACCAACCTATGCCTATACCTATGGAGCCCATGTGGGACAAACTTCTGGATCTCAACTCAACCCAACCCAACATTACCGGTAGTTGCTGAAGAGACTCTCATCATCCATTGTAACAAGGACTCCATTCTTAGCCTTGACATAGGGTGCAGACAGACAAGAAGCAGAGAGTGAGCAACCTGGATGATGTTAGGTATATTTCCCCTTGATTATAGATCCCATACCTTAAACCGTTCAACCTTGAGGATCAGTTTGCTGATTCGTAATCCTTGTCATCATGTCTACCTCATATAAAAGTGGTCAGTAGAAATCTGGCACAGTACACATGCTAAAAAACAAACAAAAAACAACAAAAAACAAACAAACAAAACAACAAACAAAATTGTTTGAATGGAAAAAAGAAACTTTCCAGAATAAAAATTCCCACCTACACCCATTCCTATCTGATGCCCCATGTGTCACAGTCTCCTGAAAAGAAGCCTTGTGCTCTAGGCTCTGGTCCATTGTTAACTAAAGACAGCAAAGCCAGAGTCTCCCAGCACCGGGAAGGCCAGATTAAACAAGATCTCTTTTTAACTTTATCCTTAATTGTCACTTATTTTCCACTACCTACACTTAAAACAGCTTTGGAAAAAAAATCCTATGCAAAAACTTGATGAATAGCAAAACTTTGGATGAGTCAGCTCTTTGACTGGGGGAGTAATTTAAGTGGCACCAATGTTGTTATTAATAACAGCACCCACATTGTGCTGGGAAATGATTGAGGTACAAAAATGAAATATTGATTTCAACTTAGCCCGAACAACAATCCCATAAAGGAAACAGGAGCATGCCTGCTCTCCATACAAAGAAATGAAAACTCCAATATGCTACTAATGAGGTTTGGTGTGTGTGTGTGTGTGTGTGTGTGTGTGTGTGTGTGTGTGTGTGTATGTGTTTTATTTATAATGGCCAGAAACTTGAAATAACCCAGATGTCCCTCAACAGAGGAATGGATACAGAAAATGTAGGACATTTACACAATGAAGTACTATTCAGCTATTAAACACAATGACTTCATGAAATTCACAGGCAAATGGATGGAACTAGAAAATATTATCCTGAGTGAGGTAACTGCTATGAACATAGTGGAGCATGTGTCCTTACTACATGTTGGAGCATCTTCTGGGTATATGCTCAGGAGTGTTATAGCTATGTCCTCAGGCAGTACAATTTTCTTTGGAACCACCCAACTGATTTCCAGAGTGGTTGTACCACTTTGCCATCCCACCAGCAATGGAAGGCTCTTGTCTCTATGAGGGTGTTCACCCACCTGCCCACCCATTCCTGCCTCAGCACCCTGTAATTCCCCTACACTGGATCATCTTTCTCCAGATCTTCGCCAGTATCTGCTGTCACTTGAGTTTTTGATCTTAGACATTCTGACTAGTATAGGTGGAATCTCAGGGTTGTTTTGATTTGCATTTCCTTAATGACTAAGGATGTTGAACATTTAAGTGCTTCTCAGCCATTCAAGATTCCTCAGTTGAGAATTCTCTGTTTAGCTCTATATCCCATTTTTAATAGGGTTATTTGGTTCTCTAGATTCTAACTTCTTGAGTTCTTTATATATTTTGGATGTTAGTCCTCTTTTGGATGTAGGGTTGATAAAGATCTTTCCCAAAACTGGGGTTTGCCATTTTGTCCTATTGACAGTCTTGTTCACCTTACAGAAACTTTTCAATTTTATGAGGTCCCATTTGTCAATTCTTGATCTTAGACCATAAGCCACTGGTGTTTTGTTCAGGAAATTTCCCCCTGTGCCAATGTGTTCAAGGTTCTTTCCCACCTACTCTATTAGATTCAGGGTATCTGGTTTTATGTGGAGGTCCTTGATCCATTTGTACTTGATCTTTGTACAAGGAGATTAAAAAAAAAAAAAACAAAAAACAAAAAACAAAAAAATAAACCAACATGATCATCTCATTAGACACTGATAAAAACCTTTGACAAAATATAACTCCCCCTCATGCTAAAAGTATTGGAGAGATCAGTAATTCAATGTCCGTACCTAAATATAATAAAAGCAATATACAGCAAGCCAATCCTAACATCAAACTAAATGGAGAGAACCTTGAAGCAATCTCACTAAAATCAGGGACTAGACAAGGCTGCCCACCCTCCCCTTATCTATTCAATACAGTACTTGAAGTTCTATCTAGAGCAATTAGGCAACAAAAAGGAGATGAAAGGGATACAAGTTGGGAAGGAGGAAGTCAAGCCATCACTATTTGTGGATGATATGTTAGTATACCTAAGTGACCCACATAAATCCACACGAGAACTCCGACAGCTGAGACGCAGCTTCAGCACAGTGGGTGGATACAAAATGAACTCAAATTAGTAGCCTTCCTCTACTCAAAGGATAAGTAGGCCAAGAAAGAAATGAGGGAAATGACATCCTATACAATAGTCAAAAATAATATGAAATATCTTGGTGTCACTCTAACCAAGCAAGTGTAATATCTGTATAACAAGAATTTCAAGTCTCTGAAGAAAGAAATTGAAGAAGACCTCAGAAGATGAAAAAAGTCTCCCATGGAAAATAAGATTGGCAGGATTAGCAGAGTAAACATGGCCATCTTACCAAAAGCAATCTACAGACCAATACACTCACCATCAAATTGCAACTCAATTCTTCACAGACATAGAAAGAGCACTTCTCAAATTTATCTTGAATAACAAAAAAACCCAGGATATCAAAAACCATTCTCAACACGAAAAGAACTTCTGGGGGGAATCACCATCCCTGAAATTAAGCTATACTATAGAGCAATAATGATAAAAACCGCATGGTATTGGAAGAGAGAAAGGCAGGTAGATCAATGGAATAAAAATGAAGACCCAGAAATGAACCCACACACCTTTGGTCACTTGATCTTTGGCAAAGGAGTCAAACTATCCAGAGGGGGAAAGCCTAGCATATTCAGTAAAAGGTGTTAGTTCAACTGGCAGTCGGCATGTAGAAGAATGCAAACTGACCCATTCTTATCTCCTTGTAGAAATATTTTTCTTAAGGAACAAAAACTGTAAAATGATATTTTTGGTTTGTTGCTAGAAATTATCTAGAAATAGAGAAACTAATAACTTAGGAGAAGGAAGGCTAATTCCCAAAACCCATGAAATAAAGAGAAGGGGATGACATGGAGAATATTGCAGAAGAGCTGACTAGGCCAACACTTATTCCATGTCCAACTATCTCTTCTAAGAGAGCCTATACAGCTGATGGTGTTATTACTGCCCTAGAATTTTAGGTAAACGAATGAAAACATCAAGATGCTACCGTTACTCCTGATATTCCCATTCACAGGATTCAGATACCCACAGGAGGTAATATACTGAGTTACTCAATGGGAATGTTAACCTTGCCTTCTAGACCTCATCCTGATGAATTATCCAGTCTCATACTGGCTTCTCTCCTTTGCTACCAGCCCAACCTTGCCATTCACAGACTGTATCCTATTTTTGAATTTGAAAAAACAAAAAGTGAATGTGACCCATGAGCCACTGAACAAAGGTGAAAGTGTTATGTGGTAAGGCTGGAATGTAGAGAAAGCTATGAACTAGACATCTTTCATTTCCAAACCCATATTAGGAACTTAGTCTTGTATGTGTGCATTCTCTAGCCTCTTGAGACCATTTCCCTCTGCATCAAGAACACTATTTCAACTCTCCAACATCTCGGTAGGTCCTGCACATCCCTCAGGACATGTCACAAGCATGGTCCTCTGCCCAAGCATGCTTTGTCTTTTGCCTGCTATCACACAAACTTATCTCACTCTATGGTGGCTAGAGGTGATACACGCTGTGCTTTCAACTGAGAAGGAAAAGTCATGATAGAGGAACATGGTTCCATCTTCGGCATGGCAAAAATGGGACACTTGCTAAACCCTGTGAAAGAAGAGAAAGGAAAAATTGATCTAACTCTTAGCATCTCAAGAATTAGATGTTCTTCTTAGGTGGTGTAAGTATTTAGAAAACCAACTGGCAGATCTTTCATCACACTATTGACTAAGGAAGTAGTCTCTTACTTTTTAGATCTGCTACATCTGGGGTTCACCTCCATCTAATATAAGAACTTGAAAAAAAAAAAAAGAGGAGGAGAAATCTCACTTGAAAAAGATGTGGCTCCAAACATACTATCCCAATATAAATTGTATCAGTACTTACCTCCTTGGAGGAATGTAGTTCACCCTAACCTGTCCTACAATGTAGGATAATGTAAAACTCATTATTCAACTATTATTAAGGTCTAAGGATGACCGCTACTATTTTTAAATTTCAAGAGATAGAATTATTTCATCTTTGGTTAAGTTTTAATCTTTATATAATAAAAAGGATCATATGTAAATTATTCCATGCATTATAATTAAAGAAATTTACTTAGTTTGTATATATATATATATATATATATATATATATATATATATATATACTTATAACACCTTTATAAATATGGGAATTTAGGAATCTTGGCTTTAATCTTCATGTCACTATCAACAATATATAACTCATAGGACGATTTCCCAGATTAGGGAAGGACACTGAAGTTATTATATTCAACGAGGACAAAGACTTTGGAGATACAACCCTTTGAAAATGAATAGACTTTTGACACAAAATCTACAGAAAACCATTAACAAAAGTGTCTTGGATGAAAGTTAACAGTCATTATGTGAAATAGAAATTTTCAGTCCCTTAGAGGTTGACATATGATATACCTACAAGAAAAAATATTTAGAAATTAAATTAATTGTTTCTGACAGAAGGATGCATGGATGTGTTGTAATTAAGACAACCATGTGATCTCCAACAAAAATTTGTGTTGTCTTATACCATATCTAGGCCCATACATCTATACTGCCCCTGTTAACATATTCCAATTTAGAAGCAAAAACAGAAACCCCAGGACTGCATTAGCTTTCTTATATCAGAATCAATGAAGTATGTGCTGTGCTGTTAAAAGGAGCCACTTCATATTAAGAAGCTTAAGAGGTGAATAACAAGCTCATAAAATGTTAATAACTATGATAACTGTAGCTTGGGTAATACCTTTAACAGTGTGGAACTGTCACATGACCAAAGACAATAAAATGCCCTTGGGAGGGTAATGGGCATTGAGAAGGCTTGAGTGGACTGAAGAGGAATGTGTTAACGGCCACCCTCCACCTTTATTACCTTGAACTTGATGACATCTGGACCGTGGCCCAAGGTTTTGGAATCAGCCTCATGTGCCCTGTTATTCCGGAAGAAACAGCTGGAGTCTCTCCATTCAGGAGCAGCGAACAGTCAGCCAAAGTTCTGAGCCACAGGCTTTTTCTGGCTGGGCAGCATCCAGAGCTTAGGATCTCTGATGTTCAGACCCCACGACCTAACAAGTGAAAGTACTCCCATTTCACTCCCGTTTAATTAAACGCAACTATTGTCTCTGTTTGGTAGCCACCAAAATCATGTGTTGTAACCAAAATCCCACCGTCGCACTTCCTATGCTGACAATCTGTAAACCAGCTGAGCATAGGGGACAGTTTCATGTGGAAAGCTTTGGGACATAGCTTTCACCTCCACACCATCTTCACTAACTTAGCTTAAAAATGTATTCCTGTACAGAAGGCTCATTTTCCCCTTCAGTGGAGACTCAACCTCAGTACCAGTTCTCAAAATTCAAATTGTGAATCCAAAGCAATTGATCTGACAGGTTCCATGCTACTTAAGTGGCACTGTATAAAAAAAAGCTTCATTAGATGGTAAAATGAAAACTAGACTTTTTTTTTTTTTTTATAAAGCAAGACAAAGAAAGTGTGCTTTAAGGGTTTATTTTTTTGGTTTTTTTTTTTGTTTTGTTTTGTTTTGTTTGTTTGGTTTTTTTTGGCTTGGAATACAAGATGTAAAAGCGGAGCCGATTGATAGCTGGAGGGGAGGTAAACACCTTTGCCCATCAAACACAATCTTTCTCCAGCTCAGCAAGCTATAATGCTGTACTAGGGGTTTCTTTGTTTGAGCGGAGCATCTGAGTTCCAGTCTGAGGAGGCATGTTCAACTTGAGGGTAATTTATTTTTCCTTTAGTCATCCTCTCTTTCCTGATTAGCTCTCTCATGGTGTGAAAGGCAGTTTAGAGTCAGGCTGGCACCGGGATTTGACAGTCTGCATTGAATTCTAACTGAATGCTAGCCTTGGAACCAACAACATGCGATGTAGGCACCTTATGCATTGCTTTCCCTTGCTTGATGTATGGAAGAGTAATCATGCCTAGTTTTAGAGTTGCTACAATAAAGTAAGTGAAACCACATACCGAGCTGAGTGTCCTATATGGAGCAAGCACCTGGATGTGAGTTATTATGTGGAAGAAGAAGGTGTACTGGAGTCCAGCAGATCTGAGTTGGAGCGATAAATCCTATTCCATCTCGGAGTTGCTATTGCTAACGTGGAGGGGAGAGGGAATCTCAGAAAGATTTATGAGTAGTAGGGATGAACACAGTGGAAGCTGCTTAGCAACAATGACTGCTGTGTGCATGGAATGTGGCTCATTGGGTACTGGAGACTGTGATGTTGCTGGAAGGGGTGACAATGGTGGCAGCTAATCTGGTGGTATGGTAGGTCCTTACTAGCACTGGGAATCAGATCGCAATTGTGTTTGTGGGAATGGGTAAGGTGAGACATTATTGTTGATGGTCATGGTGATGTGGATGAACATCTGTGTGCTATAATAGCAATTTTTTCACATCCTTCTGTCCTCTATGTTATCTACACAATAGCACAGAAACAAGTCATGTCGACAACTTGTTGATCAGCTGCTGAAGGAAAAGGCCTGAGCTTAGGGGGTCAGGGACTAGGGGGATTCATTGGGATCCTTTAGTATTCTAAAGGAGTTTGAGATTGCATAAGCTTCTAGTATCCACCACAGGCCACAGGTATTTGACTGATTGATGCAGCCAACATGCATGAGCAACAAAAGGGGCTCCCATGGGAATCCTTCAAAGCAAGTTACCAAGAAGTGATATGGACTGCAGGGAATACTTACTACAGACATGAAAAAGATAGAGCCACTGTGAAGAAGCCTCAAGTGTCCTCCCTCCAGGGGGTGCTCTGCCCAGGAAATCCGGGTTCTCTGCCCAAGAAATCCATGTAATGCCTTTTGATAATTTTCACAGAAAGCATATGAAGCAGCTCATGTCCATAGTCCCAATACTTCAGGACCTGATGCAGGAGGACTGAAAGCTTAAGGCTGGCCTGGTGCTAGCTACATACTAAAATTCTCAAAAGAAAACTCATACAAGTAGACTCCTCAAATGACTTATTATTATTATTATTATTATTATTATTATTATTAAATATCAGTAATTATTGTGTTATCTATCTGGCCTATACACTTGGTCTGAGTTTAAGAACAAACACAAATCCTAATTTCCTAAAAGAACTGGTAGGAGATAAACTATAATGTAGTCTTAAGAGTTAAGAGACAACCAGTGATAGCAGCAAAGGGGATCTAGAGACGGAAACTTCACCCTACAGTCTAAGCCCCATGGCTGCCCATACAGAAATGCCCAGCTCTTCCGCCATGCCTGACTTCATTGGGCTACAACCTAGCCCTGGTTCTTTTGGCCTTAGTCAGGCTTGGCTGGTGCTTGGGTTCACCAGGGAGATTCACAGTATTGCCATCATAGAAAGGAAGGCACTGACTGGCTCAGCCCTGGCAGGCACCAAATCACTAAACCAAATAGAAAAAGTCAAATTGTGCTTTTAAATGCAAAGCACTTTCCTTTCCAATGAGGAATACAAAAACGCCGACTGCATTACTTTTTGTCAAAGGTAACAGTGTGAAAAATGATGGTACCAGATTATGAGCGCGCACGCCTCAGTATTTACTCCAAATACATGACCAGAAATGTGATGTGGACCATGAATCTTTTGTATAAAATTCTCTCAAGATATTAGCTATAAAAGTGGGTGGATGTTTATGTAGCTGAATAGAAAGAATTTGAATAGCTAGAAACTCCGATGCTTAAAAATCTGAATATTAGGAACAGAGGACTTTTAAGAAAAATATTAATTACCAAAGAGAAAAATGAACTCACTTTATGCTTGTTTCTAGAAATTTTGATTAGGAGAATTGAGTTTTAACTGTTTCAGTCAATTCAGTACTCCTCCCACACAAAAGCACTACTTTGCTCTAAGTACACATACACTGTCCCAGCTCACAACTGATGGCTTTAATGTCAAGAAGACACAGGAGCAAGCTCTGGCCCCCTAGGGCACATACATGGTTCACTACCTCCTGTTTTTCAGAACACAGGAAGTGCTTTGTTTACATACTACCTGTGACTGTTCTGTTCTACAGCAGCAAAACTGAATTATTAAGATATACAAAGGTGACCAGCAAAACCTAGTTGCTTTCATTTCTAACTCTTTACAGGATATTAATTAACCGCTTGTCTAGACCAAGAGTTCTTAACATTAACAACATATTAGAGTCTCATGGAGAGCTGAGTGTGGTAGACAGGGTACATGTATATGGTTGTGGGCATTTGTGATGTAGGTATGCGTGCATAGACATGTAAAGCTAGAATTCAACCTCTGATATTGTTCACTGGGAGCCCAGGCTTTTGTTTACTAAGACGGGTCTCTTACTTGCCAAGTTCCCCAGGCTGGCAAACCAGCAACCTTCAAGGATCTTCAATTCTCTTCCTCCACAGCACAGATTTCAAGCACATGGTTACACTTACAGCTATGCTTTCCTTTCCCTTTCCCTTTCCCTTCCCCTTCCCCTTCCCCTTCCCCTTCCCTTTCCCTTTCCCTTTCCCCTTCCTTCCTTTTCTTTTTCCTATTTTAAAAATGTGAGTTCTTAGAATTCAGGTATACATGCTTGTACACCAGGCATTTAACCAACGAAACGACCATTCTAAACCAGAGCTTTAAAAACTCCTAGCACACAAGACTTACTCCTCCTAATCAATTGCATCATGGAAGTCAGACATCTATCTTGTTTTCGAATCCCTTGAAAAATTCTAATGAGCAAACCTAGGTGAAAACTTACATTTTAAGGAATTCTGTTTATCCCTAGCCCCCCTTTTGGGGTACTCCAGTAGTACAGCTTGAAATGAGATCTTTCATCTTCCTCAGAATTCATACCAATAATTATCGACCTATATCATCTTCCACTCAGCGAGAAAGCAAAGTAAAGAGAATGCTGTTCCTTCTCCAATGTCCCTGTTCCCAGTTTTTAATATTTTACAGCAATCTGTGTTGGTAGGCGTCAGCGCTGTTCTTTGACACCTGATGTAGAATCTTCCCCTTAAACGAAGGCTTTCCCAAGACTTTGTTCAGAGTTCTCTTTCCTGCAGTCTCTATAATAACAGTGACTGTGTTGAAGGAAGGGACACAGATGGGGACTGCAAAAGTGCCTCCAGGTGGCAGAAGGCAATGAATATTCAATAAGACTGTTTCATATGCAAATCAGAAGACATATAATAATAAAAGTGATTCTACCTTTCAAAGACTTTCTTACAAGCTATCTGTCTATCTTTAGATTATAGACAACTTAGTGAGTGGAGTCTGGAAGATTCAGGTGAATATCACTCCTAATCATAAGTAGAATGGTCATGTACCACACACACACACACACACACACACACACACACACACATGCACACACGCACATGCACATGCACAGAGATGTGCATGGGAATCAGAAGAGCTGAGTTCTAGTCCCCATTCTGCTTCCCATCTGTATGGCCTCATTATAAGCATTTCATGTCTCTGTACTGCAGGTTCTCACACTTTGAAAGTGTGATTTCATAGGCTTTGATCACAGTTTCTGACAGCCCAGTTTGATGGCTCTGTGACCTTAATTCATTTTTAGTAGCCCATCTTGTCATTATTCATTGGAGAACTGCCTTCTGAATGCCCACTTGGCTGCACACACTCTCCCACACAGAAAGAAACAGAGACAAAAAGACAGGCAGATACACTTTGGTTCGTGCAGACTTGAATAAGTCATCCATGCAACTTCTGGTTTGAGCCCACTCCTTAAGCTCCATGATGCTATAGGGACTGAAATACTGAGAAGAGAAAGGAAAGATAACCTTTCTGACTCATACACGTGCCGTTTGGATAGATCTGAGTTCCAAACCACTAAAAGAGCTTACACTTTTCTCACATGTATTTTTTAAATTTTTTTTTTCGTCGAAGTTTACTACTGTGTCCAGATGAGAAAACAAAGTTTTAAAGAGATTTTAGAGCTTCATCTAGGGATTGAACAACAACCTATCCTTTTCCATGTCATGTACAGGCCTAATAATTCTCTCTTATCAATATGTAGCCCTGCCTCTATACCAATACATTCTAAGGGAATAGTGGGTTGTGTTACTTGTACATGGTGGTGCATTGAGTGTCTTGTCGAAACATTTATTTTTCAAGTTGTCTGTATTACCTTAACAGTCTTCCCCCAAAGGAGCAAGAACAAGTATAACTTTCCTGAACATTGAGATGGGAGCAAAACCACAAGCTTCCTAACCACCTAGAGATTATTTCTTTGGCCTCAGCCCTGGCCTCTTCACATTCTCACATATTCCATGCTCCTATCCACACTGCATTGTCAAGAAGACTGATTATACTTTTGCAAATGCCCTCTCTGCCAGAGTCCTGCTGCTATCTCATGAAGAGATGGAAGCAATGGCACCCCGTTCCACTGCGGACCTCGGGGAATTTCTCTTCTGATGGATGCTAGGTGAGGTGCTGCCATATGACTTCTGAGATCTTCTTTACTTCTGGATGTCCGCCTTACACACGCACTGTTAGACTAGGCACGATCCCAGACAGATCATACCAAGCCACAGGTCTCACATGGGAGATTTTATTGGCAGAGGTGGCTTCTGCGAAGGGATAAAAGGGGAGAAGAGAGAGCTGTGGGTTGAGGACGGGTCTTTTTATCCAGGCCATGAAGCATGTGGCACATGTGCAAAGGGACGTGCGGCGAGTGCCATGGCAATGATCTCAGGAGTGGTACTGTCACCTAGAGATGACATATATTGTCACTGGGTCCAAGAGCTGTCTGTAAAGACACTTCTAGCTGTCCACAGATGTACCCGATGCTACCATATCACCTACTGTTCTGTTAGGAAATGCTAGTTCTCTCTGCTCTGGCTCCTCTACCCATCTGACCTGAATGTTCATACATATTACTTTGTAGGAGAAGCCCTATCAGATTTACCAGGTTTGGATTCAGTCTTCTCTGGCGATCTCTTCACATATTTACCATAGACTGCTATTCTCTGTGTACTAGTTGCCTTTACTAGTCCAAGAACCTTGAAAGTCATATTCACATCCTCTCCAGACTAACCCAAATCTTGGGAATCACATGTATCTGGCAGGGCCATGTATCACACACACACACACACACACACACACACACACACACANCACACACACACACACACACAGAGAGAGAGAGAGAGAGAGAGAGAGAGAGAGAGAGAGAGAGAGAGAGAGCAAGAGGGAGAGAGACTGAATAGACATGGCTCAGCACTATGCAAAAACTTTATTTAATGTTTCATTCTCACTGAGTCAAGAGGAAACACTAATGAGTAAGTTGATCTTGTGTTGATTGACAAAAGTTCAGAGTTCATGTCGAGAAAGTGACAGTTTGCTTTTATAGGTTTCTGCTTGGAATCTAGCATGGATAGTGTCCATCTGTGGTGAACTCTTAGGATATATCCTCTGCTTTCTCCTACTTAACAGAAGCAGCTTGAATAATAGGGAAAGAAAGCAGAGCCTGCCTGGGGAAGACAAAACTGAAAGAGATTGAATACCATCTGCCAATTGCTGGACAGCAGCCCTGGGGAGGAAATGGGAAGCTGAGGCTTTTGATTGGAATGTGGTGCCCATGCTGGATAACCTCACTGGAAACCTTCAGTAGAAAAAGGCATTAACCCAAATCATGAATGGGTATGTGGCTTACAAAGTGAGCCGTTCCCCATGTTCAGTGAAACACAAGAAACCCTTCAGTTTATTAAGCCCTGGCATCCATGCTGAAGATGGTAGGCACATACAGTTTTACTCATAGAAGCTTGCTTTGAGAGTGACTGATGCTGCCGAGGGGAGAAATTCACTCTACGCTGTGAGAAATGTTTTATCTTGGCGCTGGAATGGCAGAAATAAGGGAAGTGCTCTTTTGTCCTTGGGAAATCTCACAGACTGAGTCGCTGGTTCCTGAATATCAGCCTTTGGCGGGGTTCTACCTGGCTGCTAAGTCTGAGCCTGCAGTTCATTAGAACATCACCTATAATCCTTCATTAAGTTCCAGGTAAAATGGCTGCATATTCAAAAGCAATTAGGCTCAGTATGTAGATAGATGATCATTAAACCTGCATTTTCTGCAACATTAGTGTTGACAGAACTCTTGCTACTAGACACACTGTTAGATTTTTTTTTTTTCCATGCAAACAGAATCAAAGATTGAGAGCACTGATGTTGATCTGGTACCTATTCTGAGCTGGCTATCCTGGTAGACCTTTGTGATGCTAACCACACAAGCATTCTTGAATTTAGGAATTGCCATCTCTACTTTCCAGTTAAGGAAATGAAGAGGTGAAGTCATACCTCCGGGACACCCCATTGTGGATTGCCTGGAGCTGTAAAGAGACTCTAGGTCTCATGATTGCCTGGTTGGCATCCTTCCCAGTGCATCATACTATAGACTGCTTGCAGTCAGCCCTGTTTCAGAGCATTCTGGATGATGCTGTAGCATGCACAAAGTCTAGAATTGCCCTCAAGCCAACTCACTACTCTGGTCTCACTCTTGTTGCCTCCTCCATCTTTGGCATTGTGTGTGCCTGTTGAAAAAGAATACCAGTATTGGCAAACTTGTCTATGGAGCCAAGGATGCTTTCTTTACTTCACTGCCTGGCAGTCTGAGAGAGTTCAGACAGTCTTGCCTCTCTCACTTCACTGGAAGCTGCAGCTCATTAGCCGGGGATTGATTCACTTGTGATATGACTCAGCGCTTGAACAAAGAGGTTTGGTGTGGTTGTTGTTGTTTGTTTTTTACTGCAGAAAAAGAGTGTATTCAATGATTTCTTTCTGGCATAAACTCTTTGAGCTAAATGATCCGTCTTTCTAATTCCACCTACAAGTTGAAAAGCATAAATCCCAAAGAGTAGCCTTCCTGACCACTTACTATAACTTTGTATCCAAATAAACATGTTCATTATTATCAAACAGAAATCCTTATGTTTTTCATATTCTAATATCTAAAGATTAATCATTTACCTGTGTGGTATCTGTTAGACCGTAAGCTGAATAAAATCACGATTATGACTTTTATTTACCACAGTTTCATTAGTGTCTCAGAAAATGTATGCCACATAATTCAAAATGGATATATCAATCAAGTGAGCAAATCAATGTATAAAAGTCTCCATTTCTCTTTTTATCAGTATATTCAGTTTTCTTTACTCACTCTCTTTTCTACCCTCTTACTGACCAAAGGAATAAAAGTATGGGAGAAAAAAGTCTAAGTCAAAAGCGATTAAGAAACAACTTCTGCCCTTATTCTTACTTGTTGCTTATTTTCGGGTGACACAGCTGACTTAAAAGATGGCGCTCAGAATTCTTTTTTTCTTCTGATACAATTCCATACATTTTTAGACCTAGCGGCAAGCAATCAAAATGCCAATGTCTTGCTTTAAATATTTCAGTGTAGGAACAAAACTGAAGAGGTCAATATAAAATTGTTGTTGTTGTTGTTGTTGTTGTTGTCAAAGATATTTACTACGAACCTGGCTGCAGAACTCAGTTTTAATGTCCTGTGATCAGTATCCAATGCATTAATTTAATCAAACACTGGGTCTTGCACTCATTTTGTTAGTATCTGTATATTATACAGATTCGTCTGGGGCTCTGAGAAATTTAGTTGATGGTACCAAAATCATAAAAAGAGACTGAAGTAAGATTGAGCCAAGATCTTTCCCCTCAACCAGGACCTACCATGGACCTTGAAATTATAAGATCAACCAGGTAGCTTTAAACCTTAACATTTGATGTATTATGTAACAGAGAGAATGTGGGGGAACAAGACAAGGTCAAGTGACAGACAAAACATCTGAGCCCTGGGTGCCCAGCAACCACTCCCAGAAGCTCAGCAGCAGGAAAAGAAGCTTCGGTTTGGTTCGTCTCAGGCTTCATCACTGATGCTTGTGTGATTGTAGTGAAACTTATGTTGAAGGTAGAGAAAAATAAATCAGATGTGTAATGCACTAAGGATTCTGTAACATACTTCCCAAAGTGACCTGAAAACCAGGAAAGGAAGCCAGAAGGATTAACCTACTTCTCTGTGTGATATAGTCAGTGGCTACATGTAAATGTACACGTGATAGGATATAAAGTAAAGAATATGAGCCACATTCACAACTGAGGAAATAGAAGCCTAGGACTGTAAGCAGCCATTTGGTCACATGCTGGGTAAGAGGAGAGCAGAACGCTCAATACTATTGCTTCCATTACCTTATGACACTTTACAAACTTAGTTATGAGAATCATAGAAAATAAGAAAATGGAAATGTGATGGTTAGTTTGAATAATCAAATTTTTGACACAACCAAGAGTCACCTGAGATGAGAGTCTCAATGAGGTATTATTTAGATTGGGTTGGCCTATGGGCATGTCTGGATGGGATTGTCTTGACTGACTTAACTGATGTGGGAACACTCATGCTGACAGTGGTCAGCCCCATTACCCAGTTTGGGGCTCTAGACAACAGACGAGTAGAGAAACTAGCTGAGCGCTAACCATGCATGCCATCATGTTCCTCATTCTTTCCCATGGATGCACTGTGACTAGATGCCTCTGGTGGCTTCCATGCAATAATGGGCCGTAATCAAATTGTGAGCAGAAATGGACCCTGCGTCTCCAAAGATATTTTTCGGTCAAGGTATTTTATCACAGTAAGAGGAATGGAAGCAGAAGAGCAAGTAGGAACAGAGGAACCTCATCTCCTTAGGTTCCAGGCAGCAGAAGAAAAAGACTTTTCTGGTCTAAGGGGTCTGTCAATGTCAATTTACTGGGTCTGATTGGGCACTATGTAGATCCTATGATCACTCACTGCACCTTATTTCTGCCTCAACAACATCAGCAAACCCTGGAATACAGTAATTTGTGAGGAATACTTGGCATTGTACAGAGCTCTGTTCTCCACAATAGATTATCAGGAGTTAGGCCATGTAGCCTAATTTATGCTATTGCTTTATCTACGTTGCTTGACAGAAACTCCCTGTAGACTTTGTCTGATTCAGTGTATGTGCCCTCAACTGACCCCTACTGTCCCAAGTCCTAACTGTACACAGGATACTGCACACAATGCGTGATAGAAAGTGAAAGGTTAGTGAGATTCTGTGGTTGACTGATGCTGAAGAAGCAAGTACATAGATATTCATGGTATTTATAACTGCTTCCTCCCAAGATTATGATGGCTGACACTCTCCTTCGACATCTCAGCACACACAGCCTCCTATCACCCGTTTCCAAAGTCTTTGACATCAATAAGGACTCACATCCCACCCAAGTTAGCCCCATCATTTTAGAAAGTGATGATGCATTTTTATCCTATGCAGGGTCTGCCATAGGCATTCAGAGGGTCCTATTCTTCTTTCCTTCCATTCATCAAAAGTCGGAGTCCCTGGGCTCCTCTGAGCCTTGACATATGACCAGGATGGAAGGCTTTCTATGAATGATCTGTATGGTGGCTCCAGGAAACCTTGCTTCAACACATGTAGTGTGCCTAATACTAAGGAGCTTGAGATTTCCTTTGACTAACTCATCTCAAGTACAAGTATTGAGCTCCAAGCTAATAGAATTAGAGCCTGAATTGTCTTCCTACAAATGTTCATGCTTATCCCTTGACTTTCACTATCCCAGAATGTTACTGCACTTATTTGTCTGGGTAACTCAATAAAAACGAAGTCTGTATAGTAAGCTGGTTAGTATATGAAGAGATATAAAGTGGAAATGTATGGTTTCTTGCCATGTGATGCTTTTCTGGAAAATGTCTCATGAGACAGTTTTACTGAAGCAGACATGTAATGTTTTTCTGAGGTTTTTTTTTTTTTTCTGCAATCTGCCTTGTGAAAGGACATGTGATGTTTTGCTTGAGTGAACACTTGACAGAACATGTGGTCTTTGGAAAGGATATAAGTGTAACCCAACAGACAATGGACAACACTGTGGCATTGGTTTACCTTGTCACTCTTTGCTAATCATAGTTTGTTGTGACCTTGTAGAGAGAAACATACCAAAGAACTTCCATTGATATTCCAGAGGCTTCTTGTCACTTTTTCAGATTTGGACTCATTGGCAGAGCCTTGTGGTGTCTTCTGGATTAAGCCTCCGTTGCTGGTTTGTGAATGGTATTTGAGACTATGTAGAGCTACTGCTGCTGTTATGTGCGAACTGAACTGTTGATATCCTGACTATGGAAACTGGAATCATCCCAAAGAACTTTTTCTAAATAGGCCCACATCCTCCTTTGCCCTATTAACCTTTGCTTTCCACTACCTCTGATGGGTGGTGTGGTAGAAGGGAGATTACAGTATTTAAGAACCCTTATTAAAGTAGACTTTGAAAAATCTAAGCTTACAGAGATACAAGGCTGGATATGTCCAGAGGGAAAGCCAAATGAGCACATGGTCAGAAATGGCTATGAGAGAACCATGGAGAAAGGTCTCAGAGAAACGAGAGCTGCTGACACCCCAATCTTGTACTTCCAACCCTCAAAATGAAGAAAATAATTTTCCAGGGGATCTGTTCATGCTACAGACATGCTATGATGTAGTTTTCAATAATCTGAAAAAAAATCTAAATTACCCCTCAAAGGTGTAATTCTTTCCTCGTCCTCCCAAGCCACTACATATAAAAGTAAAAGGATATAAAGCATAAATTGGATGGCATAATGCATAACGCAAGAACTATGAAAATGCATTCCCAAAGAGGACACGAAAAACTGCATAGCAGAAAAAAAGACACTGAAAGCTGGGATTGAGTTAGATCTTGATTGATGGGTAAAATTTGCAGAAAAGGTCAGGTTATACAAAACAACATGAATATTTATCTTGCAAGCCTTGATGAGGCTTTATGGGCTGCACAGTTAAAATAATGTAAAAGACCCATGAGGCTGAGGAGCCTTTCAAGTGCTGACCAAGAACCTACTATGTGCTCAGCATGCTAGAGAGTGGAGGAGCAAAACTAAAATAGAAAATGGCATTGCCCTTGAAGAGTGTCCAGGGTAGCAATGAAGAGAGCCAAGTAATTAGGATCTAAATAGTCTGATAATTATGGGCTCAACATAGCCGTAAAAAAAAAAAAAAAAAAAAAAAAAAAAAAAAAAAAGGAAGAAATTTGGTTACTCTAGGGTGAAGCATGGATCACACTCCTCCAAATGCTGCTGTTCACAGGTTCATGGGGGAAGGCCAACAATCAGGATGGCTTATTGGCAGGTTTTCTTGTGAAAGGAATGCTACAGGGAGGACTGGCAGGATCCAGAATCCCAAATCTGGGATTGTCAGAGAGTGGCCAGGGGAAAAAGATTCTTTGTACTCGGTCTTCTCCCTTATGCTTCTTATCTTTCACTTGTTTATGCTTATTTAACTAATATTTAATCTAATTGCCAATATAGTTTCCCGAAGATCATTTGAACCAGAAAGTTCATTAAGCTATTCCAATGACAACACTAATTAACATCTCAGTGTTCACTCTAACACAGTATGAGAAAGTTGAGTATGTATGCTCTTTTAAAAAACATACAAGCTAAGCCCCCACTTAAAAATACGATTTGTGATAGACTCTGGGATCTTCCTTTAATAAGTCTTAAGGTTTCCATTTCTCAGCTGTGAGGCATTCTTATCTGGAGTTAATTCCTGCCATTTCTTAGAAAGACATGTGCTCAGGAGACCCATGATTAATGAGACATACTTTAGGGGCATTTGTCAGGCCTCTTTTATTTTATCTCTTTAATTTTTGGTTAACCATTTTCTTCGTTGATGGAACAAAAACTAAGACATATGTGCTGTTCCTCCGGGAAAATCTGCCAGGCTTTTAACTGTGCTCAGGAAGCAATTTTAGAGCCAGGTGTGTTCAATTTGTTGCAGGCTAGCACATTAGCATCTGAGGGAGGGTAGGTGTCCACAGAGAGAATGGGTTGACAGACTGTTTACTGCCACTTGGGCTATGGCTGCAGGCTGTTTGAGAGCAGCTGGTACTAAGGGCTAACTTACTTCCAATCATCTCCGTCCACGTGGATAATTAGGAAGACCGGCCCGAGACCATGTGGCAAAAGCAGTGAAGTCTGAGTTCCCACCGGTTTCCTGTATCCCTGGTCCATTTCCTTTTGCCCCAGGCTCAAACTATGATGCACAGAGAAATAAAGAGGTGTGTGTACCATCCCCAAAGGTAGCCTTGAGCAGTTGCAATCAGGGATGCTTGATATTCATTTTTGTATCTCAGTCTAACTTTAAACTTTTTTTAGCATATTTTGAACAGGTATTAATGACTTTCTATCATACTTAACATGTATCCATTATGCTTCAGAAACAGTTATGATTTCAGCAAGCATGGAGACTCTCATGCCATTATTTAACTGAAAAGACAGGAAATATCCAAGTTTCTCTAAAATGATGGGCCACCTCCCCTTGGGGTCTTAGGTATTGTCATGTCCTTTGCCATCTTCCTTTTGTGTTCTCTGAGGACTGTCTTCAGTCCCAGGCCTGGAGTGGTTCTATGATGTCTTCTCATCTGTGCTCATTCTTTGCTTCTCAACTCCGTGCTCCATGAGCAGCCCAGTCCAGTGCAGCTGACCCACAGTCTCCACTGCACCTTACTCTTTCTCTTGAGAGCCTCTGCTGGACATCCTTCCCATCTTCTCTTCACTCTGGGAAAATCCTTCACTCCTATCCTGTGATATGCTCATCTCAACACACCCAGTCGTGAAATCCACCTATTACAATTAACATTGAGCTCAACAGCTGACATGGCAGGGCTCCATCAGTGTTTGCTGACAACATGCAGTGTTCTCCCAGAACAAGGGAAGGCTATAAAGCAACCCATTAAGAGAACTCCCACTGAGCAAATGTCATGGCTCAATGGTCTTCCAACCATCCATTTTCTTCCTATTGGAAGGCCTACTCAGGGAACTAACTTCTTGGTACTTCTTGGTACTTCTTGAAAGAAGCCAAACTTAAGCCATTACTTGCCCACTCTTAATGTGCTATGTAGACACAGATTTCTCAGTCAGTCTTCTGAATCAATCCTAGAAAATAAAATCCAGTATATTCCATTTTGGAATGTTCTGGAAACTTTGCCTGGATTTTCTGTTGGCTTGTGATAGGCACTGGAGTTCTCCTCTGTGTTCCAGTCTGTCTTTAGTGTCTATTGATTCATTCTCTGTCGATCATAGGATAAATCTATACACTCAGATCACTAGGTTGTCCTTCTCTGTCTTCTTCTGTTCAGCTCTCCTGAAGTTGGTAAAATTCTACTTAGAAATGCAACACTCTCCACTGTGATTTATTACTATTTCTGAACTATTTATCATCCTTGTTCTCTGAGTACAGAACCCAGGCCCAAATTGCATCTGTAATGAGTGAAAGGCAGAGAGACAACAGCTTTTAATATAAAGACAGTGTATACCATACAATAGTAAGTGTCTGAAAAGTTTGTAATTTTCTCTTTGGGGAGATCAATGTTGTTAATTTTCTTCTTTGGCATAATCAAAGTTTAGAGTAGTAAATGTCTATTTGAGAGAGTGTTTAAAACATGGTGATCTGTAGATCAACATTTTTCTAGAGACAAACTTGTTTTTCTACCATTGAGCTCCAACCTTTTCTATTTAAGCTGACATAGATGAAAGCCTTTACCTTGTTCAGGGATACTTCTCTCTCCCTCACCACTGTCATGCAAACCACACTAAGTAGATGCTTTTCAAAGGCATTTGAGCTCTGATCTTTTATTTTAGTCTCTTTTAGTGTTTTTGTTTCAGACCCAGACTGGTCTCAAGCTGGCTATGTAGCTGTGAGTGACCTGAGGTTTCCTATCCTCCCACTTCCACTTACAAACTGTGAGCCTTGTGGATGCTAGCCACCTCTCTACCAACTGGATGGGATCCATCCATGGAAGTCTAATCTTACCCTCAATTTGAAGAATCAAAGAATAGTGATAGTTTGCTCAAAGTTGCATAACTAATTATAATGCTGGCACCATGATTCAGGCAGTCTTCTTTTCTAGTCCCAGGCTCTCAAAATCTTTTAATCACCATCTCCTGAAATGTATGGAATAGTTCAGAAACCCGATTCTGAGCGTCTGTGGAAGGGGAGAGGAGAGGTGCATTGAAAGTAAAGCTTCAGATTTCTCTGGCTGGTGTCCAACCTTGCACATATAGCACATTCTTCCCACTGTAGCCAGTGACCCAGTTATGTCTTCAGATCCTCAGTGGGAGGATGGCACATGTGCTCAAATACTGGTTTGTTGGCTAGTCACTGCAGGGCACTTGGCCCATTCTTCCACACCCCGTCTATGCCCTTTTGTACTATAAATCTATTCTGGGAAGAGGGCCACTGAAAGTGGTTAACACTGTACCCAGGTCCACGCTAAGAATGCTAAACTGCATCTCCAAGGCTGTGTGTCTTGGCTCTTGCATCTCTATACCGAGTAAACAAATGTATTCTTTGAAGCCACTTTCACACCTGAAAATCTCCTTGGAAAAATAATTGCATATGGATTGCACATGAGGCCCTTAGCTTGTATAACCTGGTAGACTGATTCCTCCTCAGTCACAGTGGGGAGTCCTTGCTGCTCTGCTAAAGAGCCATGCACAGAAATAGAAATGGTTTCTGTTCTCTTCTCTGAGACCTGTGAACAAAAGTTCTAGGAAAGAACCATACCTTCACTTAGCCTTCTGCAAGGCTCATTAACTGTTGGAAACATCAATGACTGTGCAGAGGTAGGAATGTTGTTGGTCTAAAGCCTAATTACAATTTATCTTAACTTATCTTTAATCCCTTAATAGTCATTACTTCAACTCTGTGTCTGACCCAACATCCTTGCAACTAACAGACAGGGTCTTGTGGATGGTATTAACTTCTCAGATAACTAGTACTTCTCAGATAACTAGTTTCCACTAACCAAATGGCTAAAAAGTTTATCAGACAGCGTTGGAGCCTACAGCATTGGAGAAGTTCCTGCTTTGCTGCAACCTGCCTACCTGAGGTTTCCACCCATTTATTTTTACAGACTGCCTTGATTTATGACATTTTGCTCTATTATTACAAGACGGCCATTACCAACTCATTACCATGCTAGAACATGGTCATTTAAATCTGTGTTCCTGAGATATGTTCTCACTCAGACTCCACTCCAAAATAAACTGTCCTTTACCCTCTCTGTGGCAAGAGTTGTGCTTTTGCTTTGAAAGCCCTCTCTGTCCCATCTGTAGAAGGAGCTTGACTGTGCTTCCCTCTCAGGGCCATTGAAAATATTATTTGGGCCACCATGTGTGAAGGAGCTTAGCCGGCTCCAGTGTGCTGTGTGAACAGCAGGTCTATGGCTCATCACTTTATCCTGCCTCCTGCTCTTGCTCTCTGCTATTTACCAGTGTCTTGTGTTTATTCTTCTTTTATTATGTTGCATATCTATTTTTCTTTAGAAAAAAAACAAACATGATATTTTAAAGTCGAAAGCCTAACAAATCCATTGCAATTTGCATAGCTCCTAGGTTATTACACGTTGGGCAAATATCATAAGTCTTCTCCATGTTTACTGACTTTGAGTTTAATTCAAACGAGCACAATTGAATGTACTTCCAAGCCTGCACAGAGCACCTGTCTTTTCTTTCAGAAATCATTTCTGTGGACCCAGATCACATAATGTGGGGCTGACCCTGACATGAGTAACAACTGATGCTATAGACAGTTGGGCTTCCATGCTTATGAACCATATTCTCTTAAGATACTGAGGTTCCTGAGGCCAAGTTTGGAACCTCTCCACCACCTTGCTGTATGAGCCATGTAAGTTTCTCAATTTCAGATTCTTCATCTGGGTGTTGGTGGTGTTGGTGGTGGTAGTGCTAATGCTGGTGATGGTGCTGGTACCAGTGGTGGTGATGATGGATTGCAGGGACACAGAGGAAGTAAAATTTTAAAGCCTTGTGCAAAGCACTTGAGGGAGTTGTAGAAGCTCTTTACACATTTTGATAGGTATCTCATTCAAATGATTTTGTGTGTGTGTGTGTGTGTGTGTGGGTAAGCCAGAGACCAATGTCAAATGTTATTCTCAATCATGCTCTAACTTATTTTTTCACGCTGCGTCACTCATTGAAACTGGGGCTCACTGTTTTCATTAGACTGGCTGGCTAGCAAGCTCCAGGATCCTCTGTCTCTGCTCTCTGAGCAGTGGGTTTACACACCCCCAGGCTGCCATGCCCAGCTGTTAATGTAGGTTTAGGAATCTGAAGTCAGAAAACCCAGCCATCCTGAGTCATCAGGATGGACCCAAACTGGATCAGTTTTAAGCTTTATAATTGTTTCCTCATTTGTCACAAAAATCCTTGTCAGAACTATGAGGCAATTTGTGGGACATATCTTTTCTGCATTATATTAGCCTGAGTCTTCCAAGAAGCAAACCCTAAGCCAGATTAAATTCACAAGAGCTTTATGAAAGCAAAAGAGCATTTGAAAGACAATAGAGAAGTTACTACAGAAGCTGGCCACCGGAATCTCACAAGAACAGTCTATAACCTCAGAAAAAAGTTTGCACTGAATAGCCCAGAGGGAACACAGTACATCAAAGAAACAGGATGGGTTCAGAGAGCCTCAGTCAGTCATGCCCTGTAGCTAGAGGCCAGAAGATGCTGGTGATGTGGTCTGATTCACACATTGTCTCCTAAGGCTTATAGAAAAGTCCAGTTCCTGGTTTATGTCTTTAGAACGCCTTGCTTTTTAAGATTTGCTTCAATACCTCCATCTCAATAATTTTCCTTCTAAGTGAGACTTTAACCCAAAGATTGACAGAATAGGGAATTCAGCAATACAATGAATCAAATCTGACTCTTGGATAATGATTTTGACTCCATACTCAGTGATATGATCCACTGAGTTCTGATATCTGGTAGAAAGAAATATGGTGACTATTTTGTCAAGGCGATGAGTGACTCTCTTCTTTTCCAAATCAATACTGGCTCTTCCTGCCTGTAGGAGTCTGATCTGTTGGATATGACTCAACATCATTAAACAGCTTCTTTCTTTTATAAAAGGAACATAATAATATCTCCTATAAATAATACTCCTGGAAACCAAGTACAAAGTAAAAGAGAAAACCAGGCACTTATTTGTCACAATCCAAACAACAAAATAAAGGTATTGAATTAGGTTGTATTGTCACTATTATAATGATCATTGTTTTATAAGAGCCACACAAGTTCTCTTTTACAGATTTGGTATAAGAGCAACAAAGTCCATTGCTAGTGATTGCACAGTGCTGAGCCAATGCCAGGCACTGTGCAGGCACTGCCTTTCCTGTTTCCTGGGTCTTCCTCTCAGTTCCTCTCCTCCTTCTACTTCCCCCTGAGAGAATGATATTCCTGTTCATAAACTTTTCAAAAGTCCCTATTTCTCACAAACATTTGATACTCTACTGATGAGTATTTTGTGATTGTGCCAATATCTCTATGTACTTTTATATTAGTCCACAATAATTCCATGCATGCGTGAGATGCAGAATAATAATAATTCAGTACACATGCATATATAATCCAATAAAGTAGGACAAATTTGCTTTTTAATCTCCTTTTATCTCTTTTGTCCCTCTTTTGGTTCTTCATAAAATATATCTGTTGTTAGCTATAGCTATCCAACATGCTTCATACATCAATAGAGTAGATTCCTCTGGCTGGTTTGGTTTATTTTACCCAACCTTTCTTTATCTGTCCTTCCCCAAATATTACTTGGCTATAGCATTCACTACTATATAATATTTTTGTGATAAATTTTAGATCTATATATGAACAAAAATATGCAATATTTATCTCTCAGTATCTAGGATTTTTGTTAATGTAACATGATGTTCTCTAATAATATCTAATTTACCACAAATGGCAAAAATTTTACTCTTTTGTGGCATATATATATATATATATATATATATGTGTGATTTTGTATACTGTGAGAATGCAAATTTATATGGAATTTACCAAGGACTGTATTCTGTTTTTCAGAAGCACTAACCACAGATCTGTCTATCACTGAACTACCCTGCTTCTGGATATCTCTCCAGAAGAAGGGATAATAACATATTAAATAGATATCTGAATTCTCATATTTATTGCAGCACTCTTTACTTCAACTAAGCTATGATATCACCCATGTTGCCTAGTGCCTAGTGAATAAAAGACATTTTATTCAACATTCTTTTATTATTTATTTCTTCATTTTTAGTTTTTCAAGCATTTTGTACAATTCATATTCACTCATCCAAACCCCCAAACTCTTTCAGATCTACCACCTCTTTCCTACCCATCCAACTTTGTATCCTTTAAAAAACTAAGTATGAAGTACAGTTTGTGCTGCTCATATAGTTATGTGCCTTTCCACTTCCGGTGGACATACTCCACATGGCTTGAGCTTACACAGGTCTCCTCATGACCACAGAAAGTTCATATATGCAACTGCCCTGCTATATCTGGATAATACAGTTTTCATGTAGTTATCTATCAACGATGGTTCTCAGAATCTTTTAACCTCTCTTCCATAATGATATCTAAACCTTGAGGGGCAGGTGATATAAAAGACACACTTAGGGCTGAGAATTCTGTAATCTCTTTTCTTATTCTCTACACTTTGACCAGTTGTGCAGCTGTGCTGAATACCATTTGCATCGAAAGGGAGCTCCTCTGATGAGGGTTAAAGATGTATCCATATATCAGTATAATTTTCTGAAAGCCTAATTGCCAGATATATTTTGTAGTTTTTTTTCCATTTATAAAGTAAACTCTTTAATTGGATCAAGAGGAAGATGGATGAGGACAGCCTGTGCTTTGAGCAGCACGGAAATAGAGCAGCATAACCCACTGGGAGCAATGAAGATGTCAGGGAATCCTTCTTCTTCTCTATCTTTCCCTTTCCTTCTCCTCGTCTTCATCATCGCCATCATTACTCCATCTAACATTAATTGACACAGAACACTATCAAACACTACACTGATTTCTTATACATATTAACTAAATTGATCCTCATTATAAAAATAACTTTTACAAATGTGGATGGAATCTGAACTTTTTTATCCAAGTTCCAGACTCTACCCCCTAAGCTTATTTTTCGATTTCTCTTACAAGCTTTCCTGACAAATGCAATGTATGTGAGTAAGATTAGGGTTCAGCGTCATGGTTAATCAAGGCTGGGCAGTTAAAGTAGTAGAAGCTTGATGAAGATCACATTCTATAACTGATAGTAATGCATGAATGTTGTTACTCAGCTCCCTTCTTTTACTTGTATACTCTAGAGAATGGTGTCTCCCACAGTGGGCAGGTATTCCCACCTTAATATCTATAATGACAATGGCCTACTAGTGTGCCTGGAGGCTCTTCTCTCAGATTTTGTCAAGTTGACAATTGCCATTGACTATCACATAGAAATAGGATTCTGACCTAAAGACCTATAGAGGTTATCACTGGACATCTATGCAAGAGGGGATAGCTGAATCTAAGGTAAGGATGGATTCAGCAGGAGAGTACGCTCGGGAAGAATGTGGCAGGTGAAGGGAGCAGTTACTGCATGGAAATGCATGGTATTACACAGCCATATCTTACTAGTCATGTGTCATATGTGACTCTTAGCATAGCACTTAGCATGTAATTGACTTTGTGAGCATTGTTGAGTGAATAAATGAATAAATAAAACTGTGAATGTTCTCGATCCAACCACATGAGTTCTAGCTCTCCTTTCCTTTATCCCTGGTTTCTCTCAAGTTCTATATCAAGCATCAGTTAGGAAGTTTGAAAACTAAGAGATCTTATTTATTAAGAGCTACCAAGACTATAAATCTACTCTGTTGGGTAACTTCTAACCCCCCCCCCCAAGCAAATAATATTTCTGGGCTTAGAATCCAGGTGAACCATTTTTTATTGTTCTGTCACATAATATCTCCCAAAACCAAGGGCTCCAATCAATGGAGCTCTTCCCCAGCGTCCACTAGTCATACCCCCTCTCTCCTGAGTCCAGGGATTCAGCCATATTGACATTGCAAACCATCATCCTGACCTTCATGACTGGAAGGAGGGGGGAAAGGGCCCTCAATAACTAAGGGAATTACCAGTGACACAAACCCCACTTTCAATGCCAACTGGCAAAACAACATCATTAAAAACAGTTACCATCTTCAGCCAGAGTTGGAGAGCTATTCAATTTAGGACTAATGAACATGGCACTATTGATCTCTTAAGACTGTGCAGAACAGATCAGTATCATGGCTATAAATTGCATTTATGAAGACATTCAAATAGCACACAATGATTACTTTTTCTCCTGGAAGCTGGGAGTAGCTGCAGAGGCATTGCTTTTGCACAGGGTGATGGGACCACTACTTTCACAGTTATCTGATCAAGACAGGAAAATGGATATTTATTAGCAAAACGCAAAACCTCATTTTGTTGACTTGGTGGGTTCCGCAATGTTTTCTTTCCTGAGTGCATTCTCTTTTTGGAGAAGAAAATATATGAAATCATTCTTAACTTATCTTTCATCTCTTCATAGGTCTTTGAACATTTGGTGATTAGGGGACTAGAAATGTCCTTGGGAAGTTTTCTTTGAGAAAAGAAGTTGTATTTATTTACTAAAAAGAGTTGTTGATATTCAAAAAATATTCTAAGAAAATGTCTACACACAATAGACAGATAACCCTTGAAAAGAACGTACAATTAAAATGTTCCTGGTAGGGAAATTGGGGTTCTACAGAGTCCATTGGCATCTGCAGCCTTAACATTATGAGTCAGGTTCAGGTACATTGCTTCATTCCCTGAGGAATTTTATTTTTATTTTCAGAATCTGAAATCCAGGAAGGGTTATAATACAGACCGCATACTTTGACGATACAAAATTCATACACTGAAATCCAAACACCTAAGTGGATGGAGTTAAGAGTCTGAGGCATTGTTGGGTAATGATATCTTGATGGTAGAGTAAAGATCGATAGGATTAGTGCCATTCTGAGAGCTGATTAGTCTCAACCACCATAAACATTTTGCTATCCACAAGGAAACAGACCACCTACCAGTGCCTTTATCTCGGGCTACCCCAACCTTCAGAACTGTGTTTAAAAGAAAATAAAATGTGGTTTCAAGTAGCTGCTTTCATGGAAATCTGTCCTAAAATGTCTTAAAGGGACTAACACGGGGTATGTATAAGAAAAAAGAAAGGCCTACATATTAGGATCTAGAATTTTTGTCCCCATTTGTAAATAATGTTTCAATGAAATGATTCTAATTTTAGAAACATTCTGTGTATGTGAGTGGAGGTACACTTGTGTACAGATGCATGCAGAAACTAGATATCAATCTTAAGTGTCTTCCCCAATCACCCTTTTCCTTATTTTCGAAGCTAGCTGCTCACTGAACCTTGAGTTCCTTGCTCTGAGTAGACTAACTAGCCAGGAAACCCCAGGGATCCTCTGGTCTCTGCCTCTCCAGCACTAGGACTACAGGCATGCACTGCTACACCACACTTTTCACTGGGGTGTCAGAGATCCAAACTCATGTGTATAAACGCCCATACAGCAAGCATTTCAAGAGCTGAACCATTTCCCCAGCTTCTAATCTAAGTGATTTCTAAAGTCTTGTTCAGCCTAAGATGCTGAACAACCTTCCCTGACCAGCTCTGAGGAGGGTGGGCCCTGTCCTCAGAGGCTGTCCCAGAGCATGACACTTCAAAGGGAAGGAAAAAGAACCTATTTCAAACCTCCCATCAAAAGAAGACTCACATCCCCAGAGGGGAAGGTTCAGTTGTGCAGGGAGAGGTCAGCAGCTGTGGGAGACTAATTTAGGTTATCCTTGGCTCATTGGCAATCAGGAGGCTTGATATGCTTTTGAAAAGCAAAAACACAAACACTCTTAATCATCTCAAGAAAGGGATAGCTCATTATAACTGCACACTAAGGAGCTGCAGTGACATTTATTCTGCATTTGTGTACAAATAGATTACATTATTTAACTATGTCAGCTTAGGCAGCTGGGCGCTACTCATGTGTCCCTGCAGAAGGCTGAGCAGTGATTAAAAGACAATACCTCTTTAATTCCAGATGTTCTATACATTCTGCAAGGGGGAAGGTTTTATTAAAAAAAAAAAAACAAAATCCAAAACAAACAAACAAACAAACAAAACCTCTTCGACAACAGCCTCATGTGAACAGGGAATCATCTTTAATGTCACAGTTGAAGTGGGAGGTGGGAGATGTAAAAACCAGGCAAGTTCATCTTTTTGTGACCACCTGGGAAACATTGGTTCTGGAGTTTTTTTTCCCCACCTTCATTATGGAACATGCTACTCAACTCCCCTTCCTGACATACCCACAAGTAGAACAGCTAGCAGCCAGAACCTTCTGCTTGATGGTTTGGTTCTTTAACCTGGCCATCTGCACTTGCTGGTAGCACATGATTTTGTAGTGTGAGTTTTCAAGTGGTACCAGGATCACATGTGACAACCACTGGCCATTATTCAATCATGAAATGCTTTGTTTCATTTGTTTCTTTGTCTTTTCTTTTCATTTTATTTTTCCCCAAACAGAGGACAGAACAGACACATTCGGAATGCCCTTGCCCCTGTCTTCCAACAGAATAGACTGACTGGGTGCTTTAGCCTTAAGAGGGCTCTGTGCGAGCAGTCGTGGAGAAAGGCAATTTGTTAAATATATATTGTGAGTTAGATATGATAGCAAACATGGTAAAGAAACCCAGTTCTCAGAACTAGGTATAGAATCGACTTCACAAGTGGTACCAATCATCATTGTCCATCCATGTGATTGAACTAATTTCTGTTTTAACATCTTGAAACTTTTTTGTTCAACTACTGTCCCGCGCTACCTTCCCGCCAGCAAGAAATGACGCGNCACNCAAANAGGATCCTTCTACAGCAACGCTTTAATGCTCTTGAGAGGGAGAGCATAAGCTTCCAACAGGCAAAGGGCGGGGAGAAGAGAGGGGAGAAGAGAAGAGAGA
>NC_034590.1:66614673-66617173 GCF_900095145.1 Mus pahari
TGGAAATCTACCCAGCACATGCGCAGCTGCCTTGTCGAATGTGAGGGCGGCTCCCCACAAACTACATATGTATATGTGGTGTGCATGCATGTGTATGCATGTCCACATGTGTATGGGTGACTGCATGCGTCCAAGTATGCATGCGTGCATATGCATACTGAGGTAGGAGGTTGAAACCATGTGTTTTCCTTGCATAATCTGCAACATAGTCTCTCACTTGAACCCAGAACTCTTTGCTTCAACTAAGCAGTGTTTTAGGGATCCACTGTCTCCTCCTCCAAACACCAGGGTTGCACATGGACCACTATGCCTATCTGGTATTTATGACGGTTCTAGGAATCCCAACTCCAACCTTCATGTACTTTGGCACATGTGCACATATATTCCTATGTGTACATGCACACATGTGTACATAAGCATCACACAGACACAAAAGATTTAAAAAGTAAGTATGTTTCTTGTTTAAATCCTAATATCAATCACAGTTAAGTAAACAAAAGTGCCTAGTCTTGCATTCTACAAGGGCCAAAGAGGGGAAAACAAGCCAAATCCCCAGGTGTTGTCAGGCTAGAACATCAGACCTGAGGCCCTTTGGAAAAAATGAATTTCTTTTTCCACCAGAAAAAGATGTGACATCCACCTTCTATAATACTTCAGTACATTCAATTTCATGTTGAAACACAAATTTTAATGATGACCTAAATGACTGGAATGCATCCATGAAGCACACTGAGTACACACTGTACATGGAGTGCTATGTTAGAAAGATGAACATACGTACTAGAATATTAATGAATGTGATCAAGGCATAATAGAGCCATAGGAACATAGAGAGGCACATAACTACCTTCCCAGCCTTACCTAACATACCATAATATGTGATGAATTAAAATTTTTCCCATCCTTTTACATTTTACAGTTTAATAGGACAATTCCTTTTAATAATAAGTAAATGTGTGCAACACGGTGTGGATAACATATGCAAGGGACTTAGAAATCACATTGAATAGAGAACTTCGCCTGAGTCATAATAATGTTACGTAGGAATGTTCACAACCAAGTGGAAACAGGCTCACAAATAGCATAAAATAACAACCAAAGTGCTAAATTAAGAAGCAAAGAGCAGACCAAGGTTTAGGAACCCAGAGCAAACTGTATTAGAGCCTAAGTGAAGATGGAGCCAAGGAATATGCCCAAGGTCCTCACAAGTCACCGTTGGGACTCAAAGGTCGGACCTTCCACTGCTGCCCTGTACAAGTTCAATTCTATTTTCAGTAAAATGATGGAGCCTTAGTTAGAGTTTCTATTGCTGTTAAAACACCATGATCAAAAGCAATTTGGGGAGAAAAGGGTTGACTTCAGTTTACAATCCTTAGGTCACACACTCCACCAGGGCAGGAACTGGAAACAGAAACTGAAGTAGACTCCATGGAGGGACACAGTTTACTGGCTTGTTCCCCAGGACTTGCTCAGCCTGCCTTCTTATCCCATTCAGTCCAGGAGCTGGATGGCCCTCAGGGGTCTGGACTGTCACACATCAGTCACCCATCAATACTACAGGAAATCTGATGGAGGCATTTTCTAATTGGGATTCTTCTTTACGGGTGATTGTAACTAGTGTCAAATTGACTAAATAAATAAATAAAATAGCCTAGGCAGGGTCAGCAGTTACTCAGGTCAGAGAAAGCTAATGGGGGTGGGAGTGGAGGGGGGAGGATCTGTGTTAGCTCTGAGAACTCTGGACATTCATGGCTTGAAGGGGTAATTTAGGTGATAACATGAAAAAGAAATGGAAAAGAACTATCTGACCAGGGAAGAGTATCAGCCTCACAAAGCACTTGAGGATAAAGAAATGGATGACCGTTCGGAGCCAGACTAACTATGTTGATGACAACAGTAGCCAAAGATGGATGGCTAATCCACTGATTTGCAGCAATAATCTGACTCTTCACTGATTTATTCTCCTGATTTCATTATTAGCCAATCAGTAGCTACGAAAGGAAGCTTTGTTATGTCTTCTTTCTTTCTTCCCTTTCTTTCTTTTCCTTTTTTTTTTTTTTTTTTAATTCTTTTTTTTTCAGCATCCCTGCCTCCCAGCTCCACCTTCAGCCAACAAGGCAGATACTGGGGTTTCTGTTACCCACAACTCTCATCCACTTTCCAAATCACAGCCAACATTGCTTGGTTAACACAAACACTTCCCTGCCATACAGGGATTCCCACTATGTCCAGGATACAGTCAAGCACTTTGTGTGCCACTAGAATGTGCTCTACAAACAGCTGTAAGCAGCCTTCATGGCTTGTGTAATATGCTGCAGTGTGTGAAAGGGTCTTGGAATGAATGGAACTAGGAATCATATTATGAGAAAAGAGGTAGACTCAGAAAAATAAATTCATGTTTCTTCTTCATATATGATAAAGAAGGATGATAAACTGGGTGAAGATTCTTTATGGTTTTGAGGATACACCATACACACATGCACACATATACACACATGCA